>NC_056727.1:818283115-818330615 GCF_019279795.1 Protopterus annectens
CGGGGAGATTGATTACCTGATTAATGTTTGATTCCGAAGTCACTTTTGGAAGGAAAGAGAGGTTAGTGCGCAAGGACTCACTGTCCTTATGAAAGACCATATAAGGAGGCTTGACTGATAATGCCTGAAGCTCTGAGACTCTTTTGGCTGATGTAATGGCAATCAGGAAGGCCATTGTCCATGAGAAGAACTGTAGATCCACCGAAGCTGCAGGTTCGAAAGGGATAGAGACTAGAACTTGCAGAACAAATGTAAGTAAGATCCCAAGGGGGCGTTGGTTCCTTGATCAATGGCCTAAGTAGAAAGGTACTTTTCAAAAAGGTTTTGCAATGCTTAGAAGAAGCTAGGGATGCCAAATTAGCCCCTACATAAAAGTTAGATATAGCTGCCAGCTGGACCTTAACCATAGAAGAACTGGCACCTTGTTAAAAAAATGCCTGCCAAAAATTCTAGAATAGCCAGAATTGGGGCAGTAAAGGAGTCTAAATCATGCTGAGATGCCCAAATACAAAAATGTTTCCACTTGCTGGAATAAACCTTCCTGATAGAAGATTTATGAGCTGCAAATAATATCTTTTTGGCTGGTGAAGATAACCCGGGATTCCTGGTTATCATGGGAACTGGAGCAGCCAAGTGGTGAACTTCAGACTGACCAGATTTGGGTGAGGAATCCCTGAGAGATGAGAGATCAGATCCAGAGTAGGATCTAATGTCCAGGGAGGACACACTACATGAAACCACAGAGAAGGGAACCAGACATGACAAGGCCAGAATGGGGCAATGAGAATGACTGAGCTCCCCTGCCTTTGAGCTTTCTGAAGGAATTTCAGGATCAGAGGGAGAGGGGAATAAGCATACAGAAGACTGGAGGGCCAAGCATGAACCATAAGCATCTCTGGGGACTTTCCCTGGTGGGGGGGTTCAGAGTGAAAAACTCTCTGCACTTCGCATTGGAAGGAGAGGTGAAGAGATCGCAGCAAGGCTGACCCCACTTTAGAAAGATCTGTTTTGTTACTGATGGATTCAGAAACCACTCGTAAGGCATCAGGATAGAAGTACTGAGCCTGTCCACTAGAATTTTGGACCTCCCTGGAATGTGTGTTGACATCAGAAAATAGCCGGTGGAGATCGCCTACTCCCACACTCTCATGGCTTTGTGACACAGGGGATAAAACCTGGCTCCTCCCTGCTTGTTGATGTACCAGACTACAGACATATTGTCTGTCTGGATGGCAATCTTCCCTAGAGAAAGATGGGCATGAAGAGCTTGCAATGCTAGGAGCACCACCCTCTTCTCCAGGACGCTGATATGCAATCGAGTCTCTAGGGAAGACCACTGCCTTGGACTGTCCTTCCCAAGCAATGATCCCCCCACCTGAGTAGGGAGGAGTCCGTGGTCACCATGGTCAGAGGAAGAATGAATGGATGACCCTGATGAAGATCCAGGGATCGAATCCACCAGGGGAGAGAATCCCTGCATGTCCAAGATATGCAAATAGGGTGGGACAACAGTAGGTCTAGAAGGGACCACTGGACCACAAGAATCCATTGAAGCACCCTCATGTGCAACCGGATCATGGGCATGAGGGTGATCGTGGCCACCTTGGACTTTAATGTCTGTAAGACCAATTCCGCTGTAAGCAACTTAGCTTGAAGGATACATAAGACATGGTGTTTGAGGACTGAAGTCTGTCTGAAGTTAGAAAAACCTTGGTTTGAATGGTGTCCAACCGAGCTCCAATGAAGTCCAGAACTTGAACCGGATTCAGGAGGGACTTGTTGAGATTTATGGTTATGCCCATCTGGTGGGCTGTCTAGAGAAGGGAATCCCTGGCTTGGCAGAGTCGATGCCTGGAGGGGGCAGACAAGAGCCAACTGTCCAGGTATGGGAAGACCTGGAAACCCTGCAGCCACAGGTCAGCCGCTAGCATCACCATTACTTTGGTGAACACCCTGTGTGCTGTGGTGAGACCAAAGGGTAGTGCTCTGAACTGGTAATGATTGGCAACAACTGGAAGTGGAGGAACCACCAAGAGTGTCTGTCCATTTTGATGTGGTAGTATGCATCCTGAAGGTCTACCGAGCACATCCAGTCATTCTCCTGCAGGAAGGGCAGGATAGATTGGAGAGTGACCATCTGGAATTTCATCTTGGCAACCAACAGATTTAAGGTGGAAAGAGCCAGAATGGGTCTTAAGTCCCCCATCTTCTTTAGCACTAAAAAGAATCTGGAATAGATGCCTAATCTGGACTGGTCTGAGGGGACGGCCTGGATGACTCACTTTTTGAACAACGTGGTGATTTTCACTGCTGCCTCCTCCTTTTGCATGGGAGGAATGTCCGGCAAGTGTCTGGGAGGGAGTGGTGTTTTAATGAAAGGGATTGAATATCCTCGAGATATGATCTGCAGCACCCAACGACCATCTGTGATGGACTCCCAGGCCATTGGGTGTAGCAAAAGTCAGCCCTGACTGCCTCCAGAGATGAGCAGCCAGGCAAATATTCAGGGCTGCTGTGTGGGTCTGTCCAAGAAAGAATCCCAAGACCCTTGATTTCTCAGACCCCTTTGCCTCGAGGGCTGCATCTGTCAAATACCCCTCTGGATCTGGGGGAAGGCAAGTCCTGAGCATCCTGGGAATAGCCCTGAGATTCCCAGGATCACATCTTCTTTACCCCTCGCTGATTCCTGGAGAAGGTTCATTGAGGGGTTGAGAAGCGAATTCCAATGGCAGACATATTCTTCACATCCTTCTCGCTCTGGACCAGAGTGTCATGTACTGTCTTTCTAGCAAGAGTGGAACCATTATATGGGGCTCTGTAAAGGACACCTTGAAGGGCTCCAAGAAGGCACAGAGTTGGAGCCAGGAGCCCAGCAGCTCTAGCAGCACCCTTGGTAGTGTGAGATAGAAGCTGCATAGAGATGCTGGCAATTGAAGTGAGGGAGGCCATCCAAGAGGAGAAAACCTTTTTATCCTCTGCTGACATGGACCTTGGGGTAGACTTGGCAGCCTCTTTTACTAGGTCTCACTGAAGTCTAATCACTGTGTGCTATGTAGTTCAGTGTACATACAGAGAATGTTGCTGAAGCATATACCCACTTCCCAAAACAATCCATGGTCCTGGACTCTCGGTCCAGTTGGTGGGCTGTGGAGCTCTCCTGCTCCAGCTTCTTCTTGGTAGCCACTGCCACCACCATGGCATCAATGGGAGATGCCTTGGTCCAGTGTAGTTTGTCCGATTTGGCACTAAGAATCTTATCAGGGCATTTTGGAAAAGGCTCCACCATGTTGGGCACCTTACATGCCTGAGATGTAACCAGATCCACCAGGGGATCCACGAGAGGGGACATCCAGGATGTAAAAGGTCCTGTGCCAAACAGCTCCAGGAACACCAACTCATCCGGGTTGGGTTTCTGGGTAGACCACCCCTCTCGCTGATGAAAGATCATCATGATGTCTTCAAAGGAGACATCCTCTGGGGGTGACCATGGGGAATCCTCCCCTTCCTCCAAATCAGTGTCCTCAGTGAGGGACTCCGGAGGGGAGTCTAATTGCCTCCTTTTGCACATATGTTTTCAAGGAACCTCCTCAGGAAGGGTCTGTGAGGAGGACTCAAAAACATCAATCTGTTCCCATGGGGGAACTCCCTGGGCAGAGAGGCAGCAGGCTGTCCCTAAGGGACAAGGATGGAGGAATTTGGACCAGATACAGAGGGAGCCAGGGTGGACTCTGAAGATGAAAGCATCAAGGGTCTTGATGGAACCAAGAGGACACTTTCCACCATGTCAAAAGCAGAAGGAGAACACATCCCTGAAGATGGAACCATGACCGGGTCCATCACTCTCTGAGCCAACAGGAGAGCCGGAGCCAAACCCCCAGGTACCGAGACTCTGTGTGGACAGCTCAGCTCCGAAAAACACAGAGCCGACACAGCCACTTCAGATCTGGTGCCAAGGCCACAGCCTCGAGAGCTGGTCAGCTCTGAGCTAGTCGGAACTGAGCCACTCAGGGCAATGGCCGGCATTGAGGTACAGGGTACCATCTGCATTAACCCCTCGATGCCAAGGGGCCTCGGACCTGAATACTCCAAAACTGGGTGTCGAATCGGAAAAGGAGTGAACTGGACAAAGACAGACTGCATGCCCCCAACACCAGAGCGGGAGGGGTCAGCAAGACTCCTATCGGAATCTGCTTGCAGATAAGTCTCCATATCATCCTGTCCACCTCAGCTTCGGAGAGGCTTCAGGTGGACCTGGCAGAAGAAGCCACAGATATCAGCCTAGAGAGGTGGTGAGGGGAGCCTGACATTGTGGAATGGACCCAAGACACCTCTGGCTCTGGGGAAAAGCAGGGGGAATGGAGCCAGTGGGAACCCGAGCTGGTAGCCAGGTGAGATTTCGCCAAAGGGTCGGCCGAGGAAAAGCAGTCGGGAGACCGTACCTGTCCGTATGTTTAGCTTTTCTTCATCCCTGGCCCTCATGGTGGGAGGTTAAGTCTCAGAGGCCAGGGCAGAGGAAGCAGAAGGGACAGTCAAAGCCACTGTAGTAGCTTGGGCCTCCGCCAAAGGAGGAGGGAGGAGGGCCTTAAGGATGAGCTTATTTCTCATGTCGATCAATGTGCAGGGACTGAACCCTGAGCAGATCGAACAGGAGGAATCGAGGTGCTGTACCCCCAAACAAACTACACAGAGAGTGTGGCCATCTGCTGCAGAAAGCTTATGGCCACACTCTGTGCATTTTCTGAATCCCGGTTTGGGTGTCTCTGCCATGGGGATGGAGAGAGAGACCCAAAGCACTCACACACACAAGGAAGGAAAGCAAGGGAAAAGAAAGCGGGAATTTATTTATTTATTTTTTTGATAGAGAACTGATGCCTGAAAAGTCAGAATAATCAGAAAGTGAAAGGGGAGCTAGAAAATGGGAAGATAAATAGCTAAAAACCAACAAACTTACCAAAAAAGTAGCTCAGAGCCTGGACCATGATGTGAATGCTAGCATGGCAAACAAGATCTGGGGGGGGACAGGGGTATTATGGGTAGGGGAGTAGCTTGGAGCTCGGATCCAATGCTGGAAAATGCGGCTGAGTCAGATCAATCCCATATCTGTGCCCCACAGGTTGAAGACCGAATTAAAACAACAACTTCAGATCAATAGTTAACTAATTTCACTATATTTTCCTGACTGATCTTAGGAATTATTGTTTCCTACTTTCTTAATAAAACAAGGCAAGATGAGTTGAGTGAGTGGTCTTGTCAGTTCCAAAACTCTGAGACTTCTGTCTTGTCTAGTATTAAAGCATCATTTCAGTGCTGGATTACAGAATGACATCATATACATCTGGTCATCTGACTCTGGGTTCCAGACAACCCCTTTAGTAGAAACTGAACCAGAATTTAGCACATATGTGTCATAATACACACACATAGAGCTTTGCTAAAATGTGTTATAGCATCTGGAAGCACTGTACGGGCACATCCACTCATGCATGAATCGTGCCATCCCCAATCGAACCAAGATGCTCTCCTCCAAAAAAAGGAAGCCAATCTGGTGGTCCCTTGCCATAAACAAACTTTACAACAAAAGGAAGAAACTGTTGCAGAAAAGAAGAAAATCTCAGGATGCAAAAACTCCCTAACCAGCCTCAGTAAAAAGCTGATATCCATCATAAAAATCCTCCAAAGCTAGTTACGAAAATAAAATTGCCAACGATTTCAAAGACAGCCACAAGGCATTCTATAGCTATGTCAAGAATCTAAATGGCAATGCTCAGATCTGCTCTGTGCTACAACAGAATGGCATTAAATATACTGATCACAAGGATATTGCCAATATCCTGGCAGATTGATTCAGTGCAAACTTCACCCCCCTCTCACCCCTTAAAGGGCTCATCTCAATACTGAAAGATTGCTAAATTCCAGTAATAATGGCAACACAGGTAAAAAATGCACTCTCCAAAGCTAAGAATACAGCATGCATGGGACCAGATGACATCCCAGGCTGTGTACTACATGAACTATTAAATGAACTGGCACTTCACCTAAGTGTCATGTTTAATCATAGCCTCACCTCAGGCTTCATGCCCACTGAGTGGCGCATAGCCACAGTTATCCCACTCCACAAGGGGGGATTTACCATGGATCCCGGGAACTACCGCCCATCAGTCTGACGAGCCTGATCTGCAAGGCCATGGAATGTATTATCATAGAACTTATAAACAAAGACATTGGCAACCTTCAAACACTGGACCCCATGCAGTTTAGGTTTGTGAAGGGCCGATCATGTCTCCTGAACCTGATTGACTTCTTCATATCAGTCTCCAGGGCCATGGACAAGGGTAAGGTGGTCCACATAGTCTATCTGGACCTCGCCAAGGCCTTCGACACCATCCCTCACTCTGGAATCATAGATAAACTTACTAAGCTGGGCATTAATCCCTACATCACTCGATGGGTTGCCAACTGGCTTACTGACAGAACCCACACTGTAAAAGTAGCCGATTCCAAATACAGCTCCAGACAAGTGACAAGTGGAGTACCTCAGGGTTCAGTCCTGGGACCGCTCTTGTTTGGCATCTACTTCTCTGAAGTACAAGCCAACACTAAGGGACTCTGGCTAACAAAGTTCACAGATGACTGCAAACTGGGTGCCATTATTGAATCCCAAAATGATGTGGATATTCTACAAAAGGGCCTTACAGAAACAGATGTTTGGTGCCAGAGCCATGGGTTCAAGCTTAAAGGCAAGAAATGTATAGTTATCCCCTTTGGGAAAAACCATGTACCCATGAATTACCACATAGGTGGCAGTACGCTAAACACCGAAAGTGTGATAAGAGACTTAGGGACACAGGTGGACAGTTGGCTCACCTTCAATAACCACATCACCACAACAGTCAGGAAATCCTTCTATGTGGCACACCTCATCACTAAGGGCTTTTCATCCAGAAAAAAGGAGGTCATTGTCCCACTGTACTCATTCCTCATTAGATCCATTATAGAATACAATGCCCTGTTTGTTATGTACCTCTCAAGACATCTGCAACAACTGGAAAAGCTGCAGAAATACCTCAGTAAAAGAATCACAGGCCTAAAGCAAATGCCCTATGCTGACCATTTAAAAAAACTCCACCTATACTCGGTCGCATATTGTCTACTCAGAGGCAATCTCTGCTTAACATACAAGGCCATGTCAAATCCAGAGCTGTTGGACATGCTACACTTAAAGAAGTCCCAATCCCTCAGAGAGACACATGCTCCAGGGATCTAAACCTTGTCATCACAATGAACAAAACATGCTGGAGGGATAGGTTCCCAACCCAGAGACTCCCAAGACTCTCGAATAGACTGCCCATACATGTCAAGCAGAGTGCCTCTTTGGCCCTCTTCAAATGGAACCTTGATTATTGGATGAGAGATAGGAAATTCACCCCGGGAATCATGTCAATCACCCTGCTAGACAGGGTTCCAGGGAAGTAAATACTGTAGGAAGAAATAGGCAGGGAATCGTTATGGCTAAGCTTGTATAGGCCCTAGGGCCGATAGCCTAGTACCAACTTATGAACCTATGAACCTAAAACCATTTCAAAAGCTTCCAGCCTTTCAGGGTAGCAATTAGTTCATCCCTAAGGAAAATACAGTAGGATTTCTCTTCCTGGTTTTCACAGACATTTTGTCTCTGGCTGCAATCAGAACTCTAAGATACAATTTTATGGCCTAAACCAGATAATTTAACTTCAAACTATTTTTCAAAGTTAGCTGGACTAAGATTAACCTCTTCTCTTCCAGTATCTCTGTTACAATATATTTATTTCAACAGTTACAATACAGTCTGACATACAGGTGTATTTCTTTTCTGTCCAGCAAACCCACTATTGGTGCACTTTTAACACAATCAGCTTTACAAATACATTTTCAACACAAGCACCTGTAGAAATAAGTTTGATATACAAACGACATATAATTCTTTATAAAACTCCAGCTAGCTATGCTGGCATGTGTTAAACATCCACTGCCCTACTTCTCATGGCATAGTTGGCAATACTTCACATCCTTACACCCTTTTAAATTATTTCTACACACATACAAACACATAAACACCCGTGCATGTGCGTGCATGCACACACACACACACACACACACACACACACACACACACACACACACACACACACACACACACACAGTCTTTTTCTTTTGCTGCTGTTCTTTTTTAGCCATAGTTACTTTCACTGCCTTTATTCACAACTCCTCCCCTTCAGTTCAGCTTGGCAACATATGCAGCTGGCAGATTATGATACAGTTGCTGATGCCTTTGTCTGCACTTTTATTGTATTCATTTTTACTCACACTTTGTTGCCAGGTTCATCTCAGTAGGCCAATGCCTACTACACTGCACTACATTATATTACCTTAGCAAGACAAGAAGACTAGTCTATTAAAATGCTTGATTGTTACAATTAGGCCATATGTATCTGACACTCCTCTTATATAACCCATATCCGTTATCTCAGCACACCAAAAGTATGTTACAGATACATGACCAGTCATGACTATAACTAAACCTGAGTCACAAACCTTCCACCTTCCCATATAGTCTCTCTAGTCCTGCCACATCACAGACTCCTGCCACTTAATTTCAGAACACCCTCCCTAGCATTACCCTCCACAATGTTTCTTCACCTCACTGTCTCACTCCTCCCCCCAACCCTCTGTACTATACTATACTATACTATACTATACTATACTATACTATACTATACTATACTATACCGTCTGTAACCTTATCTCTTCTCCATCACTAAACTTTCCCTTCATTATCCTATCACAAAGACTCAAAATCAACCACCTGACACCTAAAACATACTTCATTCTTCACCTACCATTCACATGTAACTCTATCTACATACTTCCTTTACCTCATCTCCTCCAAACCTAGCAAATCCCACAACCCTACCTGAAACTTCCTAAACACCTATATAAATTAACTTCCATCTTGCTCATACTCCTTCTCAGAGCCAACACTGAATCCAGTCCAGATCCCTTCTACCACACAGCATTCACAACTTCTCCCCACACCTCCACCCTCTCCTGTGAATTAATTAATCCCAAAGCATCTCTTAAAAAGTTGACCAAACAAATACCGTCCTTACAACCCATAAAAGCTGTCACTGAAACACTACCCAGATAGTTATCATTACTCCCACATTTGGCACACCTGTGACCTGTACCAAGGATTTGTGAGGGATGACTTCCCTAGGCTCATCTTGTTGGTGCTGCCAGATATGCACTGAAACCCTGTCTCATGATACCCATAAGAAGTCCACAAAGTCAGGCAGACCATAGTTACAACCATACCTAATCAAAAACAAGTAATATTACTTAGTGAGTGTTTGGGCTGCTAAAGGCATGCTTCTCCTGTCTGGATTCATCTGGTAGTGCCATGTGGTATGACCCTGCCACATGTGTAAAAATAGTGTCAGTGTATACAGTGTTCCACAATATCGTATTTAGGAAGCAGTGTATAGCAGAGTGTGCATGTGCAGAGTCAGTGGTCCTAAGCACACCAGGCAGTTAGTCAGACATGAAATCAGTGGTGGAGCCAGCAGCAAGGGATGATATGGCCATATGGACGTGGATGCAGTATGCCATGGCATTGATAAGGAGGCAGAGGCTTGTACATAGTTTTATAACACAGTAGGCAAGAATAAAGCAGAAGCACTACAGTAAAAATGTTTCAAGTAAAACTAACACCAGGCTGTGCTTACTCATGCATAGGTCATCTATGTTGTGCATCAGTCATCGGCAATCCAAGTAACAATGTACAAATGGCAGGGAATGGTTATAATCACTTGCACAGGTGGGGAAGGAAGCACAGCAGTGGATATCTTTCTGACAGAAATGTGACAATATTGAAGATTATGAAAGATATACATATTGTGTCCTATCATTGCTGTGGGGTGTGGGGTGGGCCTTTAACATAAACCCCTTAATGAAAGACCATTGTCTCTGCAAGTGGGTGATGTACTGGGAGCTGTGGTGATGTGAATGTGGGTCTGCAGGGACAGGTCCAGGATATGCATATTAGAGGTTTCAGCATTCCAGGCTTGCTCCCATCCATGAGAGCTGTCTCTACCATTTGTTGCACTGGATATACCATGACCCTGGCTAGACGATGGTGTGCCATGTAAATGTGAGATATCTGTTACAAGATGCACCACTATCATGACTGCTACAACCACAGGGATGTCCTCTGCTGTGAATAATAATAATAATAATAATAATAATAATAATAATAATAATAATAATAATAATAATAATAATAATACCCATTGTTAACCAGATAGGCTCACTCGACACACAGTCCCTTTTCAGGGGCAACACTGAAGCACTGTCTGGTTAAGTGACTTGCTGAACATCACACAGTAGGCAAATAAGGGCTGAGGGAATCAAACCCTGTACCACAGGAGCTACAGCTCATCGTCTTACACCGCAGTATTGCCTATCAGACAACTCCTCAACAAATGTAGCTGTGAAAGTGCTACTACCCAATTGCCTGATATGAAAGGAAACAAAAAAGCACTCAGATTTTTTGATACATTCTATCTTATCCAAGTCATATCTGAGCTGTCTATGCAAGTCCAAAGTGTGTAGTATCTTCTCACATCTCACTGTGGAGAAGGAAAAAAGGAAGGAAGATGAACAGACTGATTCAAAGACAAATCATCAACCACATTGGGAACCCTGTCCTTGTGAAAAAAACAAAAAAGGAGGAACTGCCATGAGGGCTTAGAGATCAGAAACTCTCTTGGCTGAATTAAGAGCAACCAACAATACAGTCTTCCAAGTACAGTGTTGCAAGGAAGAAGAAAAGGAAGGTGACAGTTACTTTTTCAAGAAAAAAATAAGGTCCCAAGAAGGAAGAATAGGCTTTCTTAGGGGGGCTGATATGAAGGACATCTTTTAGGAATTGTTTGACCTCAAACCTAGAAGCCAAAGGTAGACTCAAGATCAAACAGGCAGAAATGGCTGACAAATGAGCTTTAAGAAGAAGAAACACCATTCTGATAGAAAAAAACATGAGAACGATGTTGAGATAGGACAGATTTTGAATGGGCCTTTATGTCCCCTCCTTCCAGGGAACCAGAAACATTCTGACTGGAATAAAAAACCTGTTCCTTGTTCTACTAGATCTCACAGGATCAGAGGAAAATAAGAAACCTGGCAAGGAGGAGGCTGAGGAAGACCAGAAAGTGGAGGAAGGGACTTCCAAGCCATAAAATAACTGTATTGGATGATGGAGAGAACCCAGGCATCTGTGGTTATCTGTTGCCAAACAGGGAAGGAAAAGGTTAGCCTGAGAGACAGAAGAATCTGGCCAAGGTGGAGGGGAGGCTGGATGACAGACAGAGGCAAATTTATCAGGAAAATAAGGTTTTTGGCCTCTAGAACCATGGGTTTATCTGGGAAAATCTGCATAAAAGCCCTCTTTCCTCTAATAGACTGCCTAGGCTGCCTATGAAGAAAGGAAGATTTCGAAGGATAGTTTCTCCGGAACTTAGGTACAGGAGAAACAAAAATTTGTTTGAGGTCCTGCATAACCTTGCCCTTAACTGACAAGGTTTTAAACAATTCTGTAGCAGCAGTAGTTCCAAAAAACATTATGGTTATCAAGGGAGAATCTAAAAGTTTGGCTTTAATATCCTCAGGCAAAGACTGCAGGTACAACCGGGAATATCTCCTCATGACAGAAACAAATGCAACTGCCCTAGAGGAGGCATCAGCTGCATCATATCTACATTTAATGGAATGGCAAGCTACCAGAGAGGCATAACTCAGGAGAGAGAGAAAGCAGCATTCTTACTGCCCAAATCAGATATGTCATTCAACACCCCCCAAGCTGGGATAGAAGAGTCAGTAAATATCTAGTCATGTGGGTCTAATAATTAATAGATCTAAAAGCCAAAGTAGCAGAAATATACAATTTTTCCCATACCTCTCAATAGCATGGATGCCCCTTGTTTTTAGGCATTGCTCAGTGGATATGGAAAACAGAATTGCCATCTTTCTTCCTGCAAGGCCATGACAAATTATAACACACCAGTCACCTATTAGGTCATATAGCATGCATTTTGTGTACCTGACAATTATATATCTGTATCTTCACACTTTAATTAATGTCCAGCAGATAGTTTTACTAAGCTTTCCACCTCACAACAGTCACACAGCATTGCAACTGACTATGGTGCCATGACGTCTTAAAAAGTAATTTTTAATGAGATATGTGTGATATATACAACAGTCAATTTATTTATTTATTTATTTATTTTTTATTTTACATTTGTTAACTGGGAGAGTTCAACTGGATACAGGTGCATTTTCAGCAGAGACCTGGGGAGAAAAGCTCCAATTACATACATTTTTTAGCATTTTAAGACATTAGATGTGGCATTCATTACAGGCAGACTAACATTGTGAACTACATGACAGGATACTGTACACACTCTGAGTAATTATGAGAGCAGCAGGTAAGACAGTAGATACATTCTTAAATATGACAAGCAATACATAGAGCTCATAACAGTAGCTACTTGACAAGTTATATAAGCAATTAGTACTGCTATCTTAACCTATGGGTAGAAATTTCCTTTCCTATAGTCATGTTAGGACTGTAGTTAGGCTGAGAAGCTAGTATTTGTAAGTGTGGTGACTATGAGATTAATTTACTTAAAGGAAGTGTTAGCATACTCACAATAAGAATGTTTTGAATTCTGCTGTATGTGTTGATGGATGTCTCTCCCATTAAACTTAACCCAGCAATTACTTTCTTCTTGCAAGTACCATCTCAGTACACCTTTTCCAATACACTTGGAAGTACTGACAAACATATATCTTTTTTGTTAACAAGTTCTGTATCAGTTAAAAGTAGCCATACTACAAATGATGGACTTGTAAAAAGTAGCATTTACCTTGTATAAGAAAAGGTGTAGTTTTCCTGAAGGAATCTTCTTAAATTGACCTTTTTCAGGTTGTGAACTCAGTGCTCTACAGTTTCTTCTGCAGCATGATGCTGCCGTCTGCCTGCTGACATACTTATATCATGCAGATTCACCTGGGGGGCATGATGCATATGCTGATTAGGCCTCAACTCACTGTTGTTTCTGAATTACTCAATTTGCATGATGAAAACACCTGCTAAACTTCACATTCAGTTGTAATCAATGCCCTGCACATGGCTGTGTTGCTTGCACTAGTGGCAAAACTGTAATTCCAAATATTATCATCTATACATGTAGTCAGTGTACAGCATTAATAGCATGCACAGGTATAAAGAACTGCCATGTTTTACACTTTAAAGCGCCATGTATGCCAAAATAATACAGTACCTATATTTTCCCAGCCTGCCATCTGACATGTAACTCATTTGCCAGTTGATGGCCATCATTGCATAGAAAATGGTACACATAAGAACTGTTTTAGGCAACAAGTTACCGCCATTTCTCCCTGTGATTCTTCAAGGTGGGACATGGCTGGAGAAAGAGACTGTAGTGCTCTTTTTAGGGCTCAGTGGTGGAGTGTGGAGGTGACTAAAATATACATCCTCCATAAGTATTACAGCCAAAGGCTCTGGCAAAGGCCTCAGAATAAGACTTAAGCCTGGAATAGCTTAGCTCAGGCTGTCACCCATGCCAGTGGCACCCCATGCATGGGGGAATCCTGCCCTCCAAAGCTGAAGTGAGGCTGAAGTTAAACACCAAACTTTTACTTCTATGATAAGCTAAACAAGTGTTTTCTGTCACCCCCAAGTGTTTGTACAACTGTCTATGTAACTGGCTATGCATTTTTACTATGCTGCAATATATTCAGAGGTCTTTACAAAAACAAGGGAAAGAAGAAACTGAAATTTAAGTGACTGTCATCCCTATCAAATTCATAGACTCTAGATCACATTAGCAGTGGACAAAATACAAAACCACAAAATGGAAATTGCCCTTTATTGCAATATTTAAAACATGGTTAGAACTAATGCAACCTATCTACAGTTCTGAAACATTCCCTTCTTTCTTAAATAATCCTGACAAAGTTATCAAGGGTCTCTATAGCTACATATCTATAAAGCATTTCTGGAAAACATACAGCCCGCTTTGCATGACATTATTGTAAAAGTCATTGCCATTCTAGGGTCTAGTTACTATTAAAGCCCCAAACCTTTACATTAATACCTGTTAATACACCTGGTGAGCCTTGTTCTAGTGGAATACTATCAGCAGGGGCTGTCAGATATTTTGTTATACAAACTAACTGCAGCAATTATTTCATATCCCTAAGCAGTGCTTACTAAACTGGAAAAGAAAAATAATATGTTAATGTCTCATTATTTATGCTGCTCAAGGGTGTTTTAAAGTGATTCACAGTGTTGTGACACCCACTCTCTGCCCAACATAAACACTTCATTATTACTACAAACCACTTTGTTCCCTCTATAACCTTTGAAACATGCATATTCTAGCGACTTTGTTTCCACTACAGCCTTGATGAATCCCAAATGTATGCACTACTGCTCAGTCCCAAATCCCCCATGCTGCAATTCTGAAGGGGAGTATTTGACAAATCAGTGCATACTTATGGATCTCTTACCTTTTTTATAGAGTGCTCCACAGAAAACTGGACAATTATATCTGGGATTGCTATGACTTAACCAAAAATATTTAGAAATTACTCTGATGTTGAAGTCAAATAACAATGTCCTTTATGATATGAAAAAATATACTGCACAATGGTAATTCTCACTTCAGTGCTGACATACCATAAAACATTAGAAAACTATTTTCTCTCTCAGAAATAAACACAACCTGCCTTAGTAACAGAATTACTGCCTCACGTTAATAAATTATAAATTCTGATTAGTGATGGAACTAAACAAATTACTAAATTTGTATCTATCTCCACACTATTTGTTTGGATGGTATCACCACCAAGACAGCTGTTACTCAATAGATTTTAGTAGTATACCAGCGGTGATACCCAGCAGACTGAGATTACTAACCATAGGATATTTTAGTTATTGAAAAGTTGCTATTATAGACGACAGTAACATGCCTTATCAAAACAGTGGGAGTGCGGTACAGTTAAATGGGATTTCCTTTAGTTACATCAGCAGGGGCTTTGAAGGTCGATAGTTTTTGTGTTAGTGAGTCTGTGCATTAACTTTCTCCCTCAGAATCACTAATCACTGTTAAGGAGAACCATTAATTACTTCTGTGAAGAAAGTTGCTATGCTTCCCTGCCTTTTAATTAACCGGTGACTTTTCTGAATGAAAATAGGCTGTTGCTGTTTCATTTTTGCATTATGCAGCAAGCAAATCAAGAAATTAAAAACAGTGGAGTAACCGAAAATAAGTTTTTACTGTTTCAGTTTTTGTCCTCATGTTTCTTAGTTGCATAAAGTAATGTCCCATATGTAAATTTTTTATCAAGAGGATAACAGCGAAAGTACCTGTTTTCAATTTTTTTTTGCAACCAATTTTCATATTTGTTGAATTGATGTCTGTATATGTTATAGTAAGCTATCCAGAATTAGGAGAAAGATATTTTAAAGAACCCCCCCCCCCAATGCAGAAATTATAAAAGTTAATAAATACTGTACTAATCTGAAAAAATGTATTGCACTGCTATCATTTATTTCAATGATATAGATATTTTCTGTTAATAATCTAGACATGTCAGTAAGTAATATTCTGCACAGGGAGTCTGTTATATTTAATCATAATTTATTAAACTAACTGATCTACAGAATTAGAAAACAAAATAAAATATAAACCCATGCGTACCTATAGGTTATATTAATATGCAGGTTAGTGAACTCCTGAAGAAGTGCTGCACTCTGAGACACCTAGTGCTACATAACTTGCACATGAACATAATCCATGGCCATGCCTTACTGCATGCATGATCAAGCTAATCTTTGACTTCAAGCCTGTCACATTGACTTGACATGATATTAACTGCTTATCATCGATGGAATTAGCGAATTAACAGGGTTCAGTTCATATGTTTGCAGGGAAGCATCTAAGATAGACTTTCACTGCAAAACTATGGAGGGGGAGCATTTGCCAAGCAGAACATTGACCCCACCTAAGATTTCCCCTTTTCCCTTTAATAACCTATCTCACTGATGCACTAATATAATACATGACTAGTTATCATTAACACAAAGTAACTACCACTGCAGGTTATACCAACTACATTCACAGTATTCTATACCTAGAATCTCCACTCAGCTTTCAAGATCTCTGTGTTCTGTTACATTCAGCGGTATTTCTTCATCTCTGTAATACTTATACATTGTGGATTCACAGCATGTTACTATAGCAACATATAAAAGGTGTGCCATTTATTGGTGCAATGCTTTCAAACTGGTAATATCAGGAAGTTCCAATGGTGGTGAGCTCAGTGTAGTATGCCTTTTAGGATTGTTTGGTTTAGCTTTTAAAAATCTGTATCTTATGAATAAAACAGTTCTATAGGTTGGCAAGGGTCTTTCTAAAGTTAATTAAACAAGTTATTGCTCCTCTGTGAACATGTGCCTAATAGTAGGGAAAATAAGAGAGCTCTGTGCAATGTCTAAGGCCTTTAATGAGTGCAGCAGCAGTTTGAGGTACATTGGCAAATAATGAATCAGTCAAAGAGTGAGGAAATAACAGTTCTCCTTTCCTGGCTACAATAATGTATGATCTGGTATAATGGCAGATACAATGAAGGGGTTTGTTTCTTAATGAGCAGAAGATGGAAAAGACATTAAACAGTTCATTCAAACAAAATTCAAATATGGTAGGTAATGTGAAAGAGGTCACATTTTTCTTGGACAGAACTAAACTAAAACAAAAACTGTAGAAGGTCATCTGTGAAGTTAAAAGATAGGGTATGGGAGAAGAATCTTTGCTTTGTTAATATCCCTGAAAAGGAAAAAGAGAAGGTCATATTCGGTTTATACAGTCTCACAGTGTCCAATGGCAGGTTTAGCTTAAAAGAAGATTTGAAATAAATATGCAAATAGAGTTTTTATTCCAGCAGTTTTAACTGTGATCGATCAGACTAAGCAAACAATTGCCCATTTCTCGACATACCCACTTAAAGTAAAAGTGCTTTCTTCTTCATGTCAGATAGGAAAAATTCAAAGATACAATGAAAAAAAGAGTGTCTTGTAAACAGGGCTAAAACAAAATGATTAGGAAAAAAATATATGTATTCCAGTCCTAAGAATTTGTAGAGTATGTCACCTATGATTTAAAATACGATATCCTGCTTATTTTAAGATTTTGTTTCATTGAGGAGTTAAACCCTTTCTAGAAGCCATGGAAGCTAAAAAAAGCCTACCCATATTCATATCTCTTCTGTAAAGGCTATATTGATGGAAGTGAGATAAAGTTATCTATAATCTCACAGACCCAAGCTACTAGTGTAAATTTTGAACAATCTGCATGGATCATAAGCCAACAAAATGTATGGAAATAGGAATATCCCCATGTTAGAATAAAGTAATACAGATTTCTTAGAAAAAGAATATTAAAAATGTAAAACTATGTTGTCAGGGTACAAAAAATTCCATTAGAGATCAATGTGCCCAGTCAGTTAAACATTTCTTCTCCTAGTATCTCTTTATTTTTCAGGATATTCCTTCTGCTCCCTTGGTGTGTTTTAGCTAGGAAAAGTATGGCAAAGAATATAGGCCAAAGTTGCCTTTGACAAATTTAGTTGAATCAAGAGTTGAAAGGATTGAAACCTCTCAATCTGCATTTATACTGGTGTGCAACCAAGCTGTGTATTTTTGTCAACAGATACTTTCAGACTGTGTAGCACTGTAGAAGACAACTTTATGAATTTTCAGAATTGATAGAGGGAAGACAAGGCTGTTTATTTTGGGAGATGTCAAAAGGGAAAACACATCTGAATTTAACAGACGTAGTTGTGGCAAATCTTCACTGTGCAATGGAAACTTTTCAATCACAAGAGATCGGTAAATTGAATGTGCATATAAGACTATATTTCCAGAGCAAAGACACAGTTATGGTATTGATGAGGTGAATAAACAAAATGGGAGAACAGTGTTTTGGAGAATATTTACTGGAAGGAGGTAAATTTCTTTCTTAGCCTCAATTTCAGGTTGGACCTGTTACAGAGAGGGAGGACATTTTTATACAAAAGGGGCTCTAAGCTGTTTTCGACAGCTTCAGGTAGCGGACAGAATATAGGAAATTACAGGGTCTGTTTACCTGACATTATGCAAAGAGTATAGTCATTGAAAAAGCTGGTTAGTGATCTCTATAGACATTTAAATGCAACTCAAGAGTCTATTACAAATCTGGTTAGAAAATTAGAGATTTGATTGAATATTGAAATACTGGAGGTCACTTAAAGAGCCATTTTCTAGCCAATATTCAATCAAGTCTAAGAAATTCAAGAGCTTCATTTAGAACTATTTACACAAATATTTTTACACACATTTTCAGATTTATTTATTCTGGAGTAAAGGAAGCTTATTACAGATCCAGGTGCAGAGAAATAGATTATTGGCCTCATACCTTTTGGGAGGTCTTAGGTTTGCACAAATTTAAAACAGATCTTCGTGAAATGTTGAGCAGTCTGTGGCATGATGGGTCAAGGTCAGCATGTGAGCTTTTTGTTCTGCACTGCCATGATGAAAAGAACTGCATTGTTCATAAATAAAAGTTGATTATTCTTGTTATGATTTTATCCAAAAAAGTTATAATGAAAAAAAAAAAAAACAGAAACTGGTAGATTTATTTATTTATTTTACATTTGCTGACCGGGAGTGTCCGGCTGAGCTATTGCCCTTTATCAGCGGAGGCCCAGGGAGAAAAGCTCCAAGATATACAGTGCAATAAACATAGCAACACAGATACATTTCAATAAAAATAGCAATAGAGAATTTTGGTAGTTAAAATATGTAAGGTACATACATGTATATTGTTGACAGATAAACAGCACTATAAACAAAAAGGAGAATGTTAAAAAAGTAGAATAAGTTGTATGTTTTGGTTTAAAAAGAGAGTTGAGTAAATATAAGGTTTTGTATGCACAGTAGCAGAAATTTAAAAGGTTACATAAAAATTTCAGGGAGCAGAGTATAATAGAAGTTTTGACGGTTGCATAGGAAGTTTAGGATGAAGTAATTAATGGTAAGTTTTAATAAGTTAGTTTGACTGTACTATAAACGGTAGATAATAAACAGGAAGGGTGAGTACAATGGCAGGACCAGTGTTTTTTTAAAGCGGTCTTTGGTTGCTAGCTTAAATTGTTTGGGATGAGTCAAGGACCTTATTTCTAGTGGAAGTTTGTTCCATGCAATAGAGGAATGGTAGTTATATAACTTGCGGTTACCTATTACATAATCGAAGTTACAGAACTTCGAATACCATATGGTCGACACCATATGATCAAAGTTCCGTAAACTCAAAATTAAAAAAAAGAAAGGGAAAAAAAAATGTTACCTGACGGGTTTAAACAGGGGGGCAAGCCCCCCCTGCACCCCCAGACCCCCCACTACTTAAATATACCAACTCCAAGATTGCACTTTCATAAACTATGGTGCAGAAAAGGAAGATTTCCCTTTCCTACACTGTAGCGTGATCTTGGAGTTGGTATATTTAAGAAGTGGGGGGTGTGGGGGGTGCAGGGGGGTTTGCCTTTTTTTAAATGTTTATTTTCAACATTTCAAATTTTCAATTGTTCGATTATTAAAGGTCGACCTTTAGTGATTTGAACAACTGAAAATTCGATGTTCCAATAGGAACCCATAAGTTGCACCCTGTGTTGGTTTTGGGTTTATAAATTTTTAGTAGGTCTTGGGTTGAGCTTTGGAGATGTCTGGTAGAGGAGTAGTGAGCAATGAGAGAAGATAGACTTGGGCAGAAATCAGGCTGATATAGGATGGAGTGTATGATTTGGAGTTGAGATTGTAGGAGCAGGTGAAGTAGTTTGAGACAGTTCAGGAATATTTAGGAGAGACAGTGGTGAGATTTATAACTGCGGTGGTGGTGCTGCAGTAGCATTGTCACCTCACAGTAAGATGCTGTCCTGTTCGATTCTCAGCTAGAGCATCTTCTGTGTGGAGACATGTGTGAATGGGCATACCTTCGTTGAAGGTTGTGCGTCAGAGCTGGCAACTCGGCATGTAAAAATCTACTGCCAATCATTAGCGGACCGGAGTTCCGCTGTGGCGACCCCTAACTGGGAAAAGCCAAAAGACACAACAACAACAACAACAGTGGTGAGATTTATGTTTGTTGAGCTGCAAATCTAGCTATTTTGTGACAGGTTGATTCTAATTTGGTAAGTAGGGAGGAGTTCAGATTTGTGAGTATTTGAGAACAATAGGTTAAGCATGGTAGAAGGTAGGCATGGGTAAGAGAAATCCTAGCTTCAGTAGTTAGGAATTTATTGTTCCTGTACAGTAGTCCTAGCTTTTAATGTTTTTTTTTTGATACAACTGTTAACGTAAAGATCAAATTGTAGTTGGTCATCAATGGTAATGCCAAGGAGTTTTGTGCTAGTTTCGACTTCTATAGGAGTATTGTTTAGGGACCTTATGGAGAAGGAACGTTTAATGTGGTTTGCAGATTTAGGTAGAAAGAGTACTAATTTTGTTTTCTTAGGGTTGAGGATGGGCTGATTATTAGTGAGCCATGTCTCTACTGAGTTGAACAATGTCTGGGTATTTGTTAAGAGTTCTAAGGGGGAATTAGCAATAGTTATGAATGTAGAGTCATCTGTGTATTGGACAATGTTAGACTGAGGACAAGAGGAGTGGAGTGAGTTGGTGAAGATATTAAAGTGTAGAGGTCCAAGAATAGAACCTTGGGGAACACCAGTTCTTACTGAGACAGTGGTAGATAGTGTTGAGTCTCACCGTATTCTCTAGGGTCATTGTGCAAGTCTCATTTTCAAGAATACTTTAAGATTTCCTTTCACTACATCTAACTATTACTTGTATTCTTAACTGTCTTTAGTTACACTGTAATGTAAGCATGGTGTGATTTGATTGGTCCTGGCTTGCACATGACCACAGAGGATCTTATTTCATTCACAAAATGTCCCCCCTTAAATGCTTTTGCATTGTGATTTACCTAAAATGTCACATGATCATTACTAAAAATGTCACATGATTATTGATTTAGGTTTTAAATACACCACATTTTTTTTCAAACATTTCTGAAGAAGTATTAAATAAAAACAGAACAAAAGTGCTAATATTTGATTTGAATGCTGTTCCTGCTGCCATTTTTATAGTGTGTTTCTTGGTTTGAAGTTTTCATTCACCACTCAGCATTCTGGTTTTAATACATCTTAGCATATGAGTCAAAATATTAAGATTATTTGCTTCTAGACTGGAAAAAGTAACTTGGACAGGTCTTAAAATTTTCAGAACTCCCACAGCATCACAAAAGTGCTCATGACTCTAAGATGTTTCCAGCTGGTTTTCATGATAAGGACTTAAAAATGAACAATCCATCAGTTACAGTTCACACAAAAACAATAGCAAGTGAATCTACACCACCTCCACACCACACATCAATCCCCAAACCCCTCCAAACCAACAAAAAAAAAAACACAACAAAAACATCTCAAAGTATCCCAACCACTAAAAAGCCATTGCACTCAAAGAAATAATATTTAATGATTCAGCAAGCACTATTTGTATGAGATGTTTAATATAAAGCAGACTGACATTTTTTAAAGGAGATGTAGCATATAAACTTGCATTACAAGACTGACAGTTATGTGTGATCCAGGTTTAACTTGTAAAAGTGTGAGTGTTACTCTTATTATTTGATATCATTCCAGTAGAACTTTTATATACGTAAAAAGCTTTTTTTTTATACTTTGCTTATAACATAGCATGTCTTTCCTGGGTGCTATTGTATGTCAGGTATACTATCAGTGGCACACAAATGGACCATTTTATGAATCCAGAATGTAACTTAACATGCCTCTTTAGTGTCATTTGTTGCTTCTTCTGTTATATTTAATAGTACATTACTCAACTATGCCAAGATATCAGAAAGTGTACCACCTAAAATAAGTTTCATCATACTAATGATTAACTTTTAACAAAATGAATACTTTAACCTTTTAAACTCTAAACAAAAATAAGTGGCTTTAATTTCATGTATAGCTAAAAGAATCAAACTCTAACATCTTAAAAAGGGAACTAATAACCATTTGAAGTAAGGAAAGAAAGAAAAAAAGTAATATTCAGCACCCGTTTATAAGAATTCAAGCACTTCTTTAAATTAATAATAATTCATAACCATGAAATATATTGATTTTCATTTGTCCTTCAGATTTTTACTGTTTTTGTCTTTTATTAACCAAACATCTCTTCATGCATTTATCTTCAAAGAAGTTGATAGATTCCAGTCCATTTCTTCTGTTTTTTCTAGAATTTTATTTTTCTGTATAAAGTCCATCGCATCTTCCAAGGTGTTAAAAATTGTCTTTCCTTCTGGAAAGTGAATCTTTATTTTTGTTGGAAACAAGATTTGTGCTTTAACATTATTTTTGTTTAAGCTTTTAACAAGTAACACACATGCTTTTCTCTTTGGCATCACTAATGTTGAATAGTCGTTGTCAAATTTTATAGGATTTTCTTTAATTTTAATAATTAGTCCATGCAGCTTTTAAAACTAAATCGTTATCCTGACTTGAATAAAAAGCTTACAATCACTGACCTTGCTGAGGGTGTCTTTTTAGGATGAGTTGGAAAGTGATCTATGTGCCCTTTTGATACCAAAGGGAAAAAGCTTCAGGCAGGTACAAAGTTTTAGGCCGCCAGGTATTAAGGAATTGAATCATACTGTTTCCCTCTTCTTTTTCAGGAATCCCGTAAATCCTGATGTTATTCCTTCTAGATCTGTTCTCTATGTCTTCTATTGTTTTCCTGGAATAAGTTGTTTTGTTTCAAACAAATTCAGTGTTATTCTCATTTTCAAGTAGTCTTCCATCAAAACCAGATGGTGCCTCTTCTATACTCAGGATATGTGATGACTGTTGTTTAAGTGATTCACTCAGCACTTCAACTTGTTTTTTTTACATTCCTCTTTAAAATTGCCCATTCTGCTTTCTAATTTATCTATCTTTACAGATAACTCACTGATGTTACTTAGTATAGACTGTATGTCTTTTTCATAGTACTGTCCTGTACACTGGGCTTAGAGTGACTCATTCTGAGGCAATTAGTTCTTTCTAATTTTCTTGACAGGAAAAAAACAATTAAAAGAGTTTCAAACTTATTTTTGTAGTATATCTTTCAGCAGATGTTCAACTATAAATCCATCAAATTTTGAAACATTCTATTTGAGTTTTAGTAAAAATCTTATCAGAGATTTTAAAATGAAGCTGAGCTAAAAAACAGTGCTTTTAACTGCTCACCAGCTTGACTACGCCCCGAGTCACTTTGACTCTTACAAGCATGTTTCATAGTGGGTGCTGCCTGTATTGTGTGCCTGTAAGGTTGCTGAGGGTTATGTTTTCATTAGATAAAAGGTTGCACATTGCAAGACTGAGAGGTTTTTCATGCCCAGGCTGGGCTACATTCTCAGCCAAGCAACTAAACCACTGAAATGAATCCTTCCTAGGCATAACTGGACATTTTTAGGTTGGGAACATTAGTGTTCCATTCCTAGTTATATGATGTCCTTTTTTCTTCATACCATGAGACAGGACTTCTCAAACTCTTCACATGGGATTTTGCAAAATACTATTTTCACTTTGTTACCTGGCTCTGTGTCATAGGGGAAAGTTTGGGTCTACTTTATGTATCTTTGCTCATTAATGAAGTTGCAAAATCTTTTACTTTATTAAATTGGAGGGTGCCTTCCATCAACTTGCTATCCACTATTACTCACCAGCTGTATTGGTAGAGGGATAAATGCCTGATTCGGAGCTAGCTGGCTTAACTTTGAGTTACGCACTGGGCATCTGATGAAGCTGGCAAAGGGAAAGAAGTGATGTGGTTCTGCCAGGTCACCTCTCTTTGGGGGGAGGGTGTAGCGGTGCATGCCTGGAATGAATGGTCCTATGGTAGAGTTCCCAGTGAAGACTGAACAGCATACAGAAGCAATGGCTTTGAGATGGCATGGCAATCTTGAGGGATTACATCCCTTATAGAAGCAGCAAGCAACATGCGCTCACAGATTCCCATTACATGCTGAACCTTGGAGTGGCTTTTTGGGCATGGACAGTGGGGTTAGGGACCAAAAATAGAAAAAAAACCCTACCGTCACTGATGGCCACACTGCTATCTGCTGCTTAGCTCTTTATTGAGAGAAATGAATGGGCTGTAGGTCTCTTGCCTTTCAGGAAACAAATGCATGTGAGCTAAGCATCCACGTGCTCTGGATTATGCGGAACGCTCTGCATTTAATGACAAGCAAAGCCGCTGTTCTGCTGTTCCGCATTGGACAGCTGTGGCTCCACTACACGAATTCTGATTGGTTTGTAAACCACAATTACTGCCAATTGGCATCGTGGTATACAAATCAATGCATAGCTGTGCTGCCCTTCCACATTACACAGCATTGTGCTCTACAGTTTTTGATTGGCTCGTAGACCGCATTTACAGCCAATCGTGAATGTGGTCTATGAGCCAATCAAGTAAAGCTTCTCAGGAGGACGGGAGCCAATGAGAGCTCCCCAGTACAGCCAACCACATTCTGGGAAGCCTTTTCATGCCAAAATAATAGCTTGAAAAAGGCTTCCAGGAATCAGGGATTTTACTTAACAACAACTTGGAAGGATGAACTCTTGAAGAACGGGAACTTTGGGATCAGGAAGAAGGAAGGAGTGGCTGTGGTGAAGACTTCGGGACTTGGAAGCTACCCTTTTAGGAGAGGAGTCAGTGAGTTGAATGGACTTCAAGGACCTTGCTTACTGCTGCTTTGGTGGATTGAGATTGATCAGAAGGCTGAGGTTTATTTTGCTTCCTGCTGGATCATCGTTCGGAGTTTGTGCCATGGACTGTCTTTGGATTGTATTGAGCTGCTGCTGGTGCTGTTTACATAGGTAGAGGTAAGTGACTGTTTTAGCTGCAATGGTTAAGGTTAATGTTAATGGTTAGGCAAGTATTTCCCTATCCTTGAAAACTGGTATGCTAGCACAGATCCTGTTATTGTAGCAAGTTTATAAGAGCAATAGTTAGTGTCTCTCGGCTGCTTGTCGCCGTAGTACATCTGATACTGTTATTCTAGCAACTTTCTAAGTTTTATATGAGCAATATTTAAAGCGTCTCTGTGTTTGTGCTGCTTGTCCCCCTAGTACGTCTCTGAAAGTAATTGACATTTTTTAGAGAAACTGTATGCCAAGTCAGGTTTTGTTATTCTGGCAACTTTCTAAGTTTATAAGAGCAATATTTAAAGTGTCTCTGTGTTTGTACTGCTTGTCCCCCTCGTATGTCTCTAAAAGTAATTGCCATTTTTTAGAGAAACCGTATGTTGTCAAGTCCTGTTATTGTTGCAACTTTCTAAGCTTATATGAAAAATATTTAGTGTCTGTTTGTGCTGCTTGTCCCCCCTAGTACATTTCTGAAAGTAATTGCCAATTTTTTGCAGAAACTGTATGCCATGAGTTTATGAGAGCATCATTTCTAAGTTTATCAGAGCAATATTTAAAGTTTCTCTGTTTTTGTGCTGCTTGTCCCCCTAGTATGTTGGGCAGGGCTTCGTCCAGATTTCTTGCACTAAGAGGTTGAGAGGTATGTCAGGATGGATGTCAGAAGTGAGTTATTTACAGTAATGAGATGATTTAAAGTATCCGGTTTTGTTTTCTGGTAGAACTTTACAGTGTAACTTGATTGTGCATTCTTGCATTCTTTGGTCATAACTGTTCCTAGGAATGATGTCTTAAATGGCATATTCTTGTAAAAGTACAGAGGGCCCTGGTTTTAAGTACCCTTTGTAGGCACCTTTGCCAGGCCCAGAACTGGCTGTAGGACAGGGATAGAACACACTAAAGTGGTGAATGTAAAATGCAAGTAGTATTGTTGTGTGTGTTGCAAGTGCATTTGTTAAGCTGGAAGTGTTTATCCTTGGCATGGATTTTGATATAATCAAGGGTGCTTTGAGAGTACTGAATGTCATGAAAGTCACTCTTCCCTTCTGCAACACTGGTTAGGTGGGCAAGTGAGCACCAGAGGAGTGAAAGTGTCATTCTTGAAGCAAGGAAGTGAATAATCTGATCATGCAGACCTTCATAGTAAACAAAAGGAGCAGAGATGAGCAAGAGAAGAGGGTGCAAAGTCAGGAAACTTCCAGTGATGTGGGTAGGTTATGGCCCTATTGTCTCATCTTTGCTTTTGAGGAGATTTTCTAATTTTCCTTTCTGCACTATAGCCCCATTTCTTTGCCATTGTTTAACACCACTGTTTTAAAAACCTGCTAGCTACAGACTGCCCAGATTACAATGAGGACAGGGATGTAGATACAGATCGCACCCCAAAGAAGAGAATATGCACAATTTTTCAGCCAAGTTGGGCAACTGCCTTTGACTGGCTTTCTATGATAGGCACAGAGTAAAATATGCCTTCTGCAAGACTTGTAACACAGATTTCACAATCCATGGGGTAGACATGATCTGCAACGACATGCCAACAGTGAGAAACACAGGCAGAATTGCAAGCATGCAGCTAGAAGATCTATGGTGGATTTCTTTGGACCTCAGAGTTTAGCAAGTACAAAGGTAGCTGAGACAGAGGTTGGTTTTGTGTCTCTCCTTGCTAAACACAACTTATCATTTGCAGCAGAACACATCCTGAAATTTATGAAGTGTGGAAAGGATCAAGATGTTCTTCGGAAAATGACATGTGGAGCAATGAAGGCAGCATGCATTGCACAGGATGTTCTGGGGATTCATTACCAGAATGATGCTGCAGCAGCCTGCCAGAAATAACCATTTGTTGTGTATATGGACCAAAGCACAGACATGGGAGATGACAAACTGTTGGTGATCCTTGTAACCACTTTTCATCAAGGTAACCAACCTTGATGAAAAATCAAGCAAAAATGTGATAAGATTCCTTCATATGCCAGAATGTGTCAGGAACTGGACAAGCAATGTTTCATGCTTTAATGTTCACTCTGACAAAATTTAACATTCCAGGTTCCAACATTGTGGGCTTTTCTTCAGACAATGCTGCCTCGATGATTGAACAACACAGTTCTGTGCTGTCTCGTTTAAGGGAGGTGAAGCCCACAATTATAAATATGGGGTGTCTCTGCCACTTGGCAGATCTCTGCAGTAAGGCTGCGGTAAAAGCACTACATTCACCAGTTGAAGAACTTATATCAGGTGTGCACTGCCATTTCAGTTCCAGTGCACAAAGACAACAACTGCAAGAATTTGCTTTGTTCACAGATACTGACTCCCTCAAGATCATTAGACATGCACCTACTAAATGGCTCAGTCTTGGTAAGGTAATTAACAGAACTCTGGACATGTGGCCAGCTCTAAATTCATATTTTCTGTCTGCAGAGCCAAGGTCTGCTAAAATTAACTTAATTTCTAAAAACCTGCAGAGTCATGAAGTGCATATGATTTTTCTGTTTCTTAAATATGCACTTGAACCCTTATTAGAGTTCCACATCCAGCTTCAGAGCTGAGAAAGCCAGCTACTGACACTGCATGCCACTGTGCATAAACTCCTGCAGCAGTATGCTGGCAGACCCCTCAGACCTGCAACTGCTGTCAGACTAATCAAGCACAGTGATGTGTCAGTGTTGACTGACAGTAGCTGTGTTCTACCAAATAGTGAACTGCGCATTGGCTATGAAGTCAAGCAGTACATGAACAGCCATGAGGAGGATATTGATGGCACAGTCATTGAATTTAACTTTTATAAAAAAAAGTTACAGCTTTTTATGCTGCAGTGCTGCAGAAAATGCTGAAAAAGTTTCCCATGCAGGAACACTTACTGCAAGATGCTGCATTACTTATTAATCCGGCCAAAAAATTGGACATTTCTTTAGGACTTGTAGGGATGTGGGCTTCCGTCTGGGTGTGTGTGAAAATTATGTTGAGGCTGAACAATTAATCAATGAGTTTACCCAATATCAGATCAAGGACACAGGGAATCTGACAGGCCCAGTAGATGAGCCCCACTCATGTGTGTCAAAGTATTGGGGACACTTTCTGTGGGACCTTTGCACTGAAGGGAAACTGCCACTCTTTAAGCAGCTGATGATGAGTCTACTTTGTTTGCCACACTCAAATGCGCAAGCAGGAAGAGCATTTAGCATGGTGCAGAAAGTGAAAACTGAACTGCGTCAGTCTCTGAGTGTAAAAACACTGAACTCTTTGTTGGCAGTTACAATTAATGAAGAACTGGACTGCTGTGATGTTAAGCTGCCGAAACATGTTTTAGAGGCTGCCAAGAAAGCCACAGCAGCATACAATAAGTCTACATCTGACATATGACAGGATGCTATTTAACTTGGTCTAACAAAAATCATTTGTGTGACTTGTAATGTCTGTTTAGGAAATGTAGTAAATGTGATTTTTATTTTTGTAAAGTGCTGTTTCATTTACTTATGGTGTGGTTATGGTATTGCAGATTATAAAAAAATAAAGGTTTTAGATCTGAGAAGTGTGTCTTATTGAATTTTAAAGATGTTCTACCATGCTCCATGGCGATGGCACATTTTGTGCAGTGAGAAACTAGGGTGTTCCACATTCTGACCATTTGTCACAGATTGTTAGAATTTGTGTTCCACACTGGCCGCTTAAGAGGTTGCGACCTATATGTGTTCTAGATATTCATGAGGGGAAGGCAAAAAATAATAAAAAAAATTATTAGTCACTAATGTTAACAAAATAAAGGATAAAATAAATCAGCCAGACATCTACTTAGAGACTCAAAGATCAATCTCTAGTTTGCCAAGAAACACACATTATTTCAGATGATGAAAACTTGTTTAAGTGGAGGAAGAGTACCCGTTCCTTAATTTGCTGATGGGAGTCAAGCCAACTGTGCTACAGCTTTTTTTTCCTTATCAGACCTTGCAACTGGTCAGGGAATCTAAATAGTGAAAACACAGAAGGGAGATTTATTTTGCTAACAGGAACTGTTGGAAATACTACCACACTAGGTTCATGCTGTGGTCCATATCAGATCCTTCCTTCTCTTATAACTAGACGTCATTCACTCTATAATTCTTCAGTACTCACTTTATCCAATTAGGCGTTTTAGGGAATCAGACACTATCCTGGCAGTCAGTAGGCACAAGGCAGAGAAATCAGTTCTGAGTAGGATGCCAGTCTCTGACATGATAAACACAGACATGACTCACACACACACACACACACACACACACACACACACACACACACACACACACACACACACACACACACACACACACACACACACACACACACACACACACACACACACACACACACACACATGCACACAGCACATACTCACACATTACTTGCACTGGATACATGAAATGGGAATAGACAATCATTTTAACTGACTCTCATATTTAGACAAACTGCTGATACAGAATTCAGTAGTATCTCAGATATGTGAGGGTTAAAAATGTTCTCCATAATTGAAATGCTGCACAGTCTAGGAGTTAGTATTTTTATAAACTCGGGCTATGATGTTTTTTGCTCTGTTTCCTTTGAAGGTACATTGTCTTATGGTGCAATATTTCCCAGTACAATGTTCTGTTATAGCTCTGCAAGTACACCTATTGAAAATCTGGAAGACTGCCACTCCATTTATGACACATCTTTGGAGTACGAGAAGACCATATGCATGGGTGCCCTCAAATTATCCATAGTATGATTCCAGTTATTTTAATATCTTATTATCAATCATGGCTAGCCACCCAGTGGTATAAACCTTGGCTCTAGTGGATTGTCACTGTTGAAATGACACCCGGATCCAATGTGTAAAAATGGGAAATGGGGTTGTGGATGGATAGATGGGTAAGGCCAATCTATAACCAAATGGAACAGCCGAATTTCAGCTCAAAAAGGGACACTGGCTAAGCTTAAAAATGTCTCTCATGGGTAGTTAGCCTAGTACTTACCTATGAACCTCCAAGAAACTAGAGTGCTTGGCAACAACCCAAACAGGCATAAGACAGTCATTGTAACTTGCACAGAAGGCTCCATAACCAAAAATCAAACTGGAGATTCATCAGCTGTGAAACAGTAATGCAAACTGTTGAGCCAATGTGCTGCAAATCCATATATGAATTCCAGGCAGCTTAAGGAGGTTACTGCTCCTTAATTTTTGGGGATATTTGAAGGTAGAACTTAATCCAAAATTAGATGGCTCTGCTACTAAGTTGTTTAAATATTGCACCGGAACAAATGCACCTCAGGATGTACATGAGGAGAACAATAGACCACTGTATGCATGTAGAAAGGTTAGCGGTACAGCATATGCAAAAAATGAATTCTCACCTTGCATCAGTATGGTGCTCACTCATCAATATATAAACAAATAAATAAATAAAGCAGAAAAAAACAAAGAGTACAAGAAGTCAAAAGTATTTGCTTGACATAGTTTTAGGCGTTACCTGGGTAAAGATTATTGTAACCTGTACCAAATTCTTCAAGCAGTTTTCCATCTATTATGAGCTTTCAGTTGTTGCTCAATATAACTAAATGCATTCTTTCCTTCTCTCCATACTGCTAATTCATGGCGCTGTGACTGCAGCCTTATTTTGTTTTGCTTGTTTTGCATTTTCTTAAGTTTAGAACTTTATAAAGCATATTAAGTTAAAAGAAGTCCCACTTTTGCTATCTGAAAAGTTAGAAACCATAGCCGCAGTACTAAACATAAGAACAAATTAGCCACTGAATCTAAATGTCTGAACATGCTTCCAACGCAGCTAGCAGTTCTGGGAGAGGCAGTGGAGCCTAATGCTCAGACTATTTCAGTGATGTATTTTTTCTAATATTTCACTAGGGCACAAAACATAATGATATTTGTTAGACAGTCAGTGAAGCCTTTTGTCATGGCAACACTGCATGAGCAAAGCCTCGTACAATTGTGTCTGTTGGCATACTTACTTCTTCCATCTTACCCAGCCTGATAACACTGCTTGCGCCATTAAAATACATCACCTGCACTACATTTATTCGGTTTTCTTTTCCTTTTTTATTTTGCAGTTATTAACTTGAGTAGCACAGGTGCCAGAAACATAGATGAATAGAAAGCATCCAAAGTAACTTTTCTGAATCCAACAATCATTCTCTACCTTTGTGTTTTTAAAGGTATTTATACTACTCCACTCATAGCCGGCCTTAGGCATAGGCCAACTAGGTGGCTGCCTAGGGCGCCGTTCTAGCAGGGGCACTTTTCTAGTATTTATTTGGTGTAGGCAGACCAGGATGAGGGCACTAGGTTGTGTGGTAGGGGACACCGTGGAGCCCTTTTGCCTAGGGCACCAGTCGACCTAAGGCCGCGCCGTCCACTGCAAAACTCAACTGATTTGTGTAAGTGAACTAGGAGTTTTTATGGAGTTTAATACTGGAACAGTTAAGAGTCCCTTTTGTAACTGCAGTTCCTAACACTATATTGACCAGAAGGTGTTCCACTATTCATAACTTGTTCTGTATGTTTTAAAGAGCACCTCAGCTTAAAAATGAATAATATAAGGGATTTCCTAGCTATACAGACAACATATAAACATTTACACAAAATTGTCTATGCACAAATCACTATCAGCTTCCATGTTGTCTGGTACAAATGGGTTCCTGATCGCTGCTTTTTACACCCAGACTAAATAGACTGAAAGAACTAATTCTAAAAAAAAAAAAATCTGAAAAACCTAAAACATCCCAGCATGGTAATGGAGACATTTTATTTAATAAACACCCGCAATGCATTTATGCCAATAAAATGCTACAGTCTTCTAATATAAACTGGTTGTTTTGTAAGTGTTATCGGAGGACAGGTATTTCAGCTCAGCCACTAACGTAAGCATTCATTAAGTACTTGATAATTCAAAATGGCTTTTTACTAGTCTTACTTTGTTAAGAAAAATATACTTCCAAAACTTCCCTGTACAACTATATCTGTGGTGAATGGTGGGGCATTTGCTTATGAAATACTACAAATTACATATGAAGGACTGCACAGTGATGATGTGCCCACATTTTTTTCTTCTACATGAAGTTAGATCATGAGCAGTAAGTTATGCTCTACATGGGAAGCACATACCATGTACAAATGCAAATACCACTATTTTTTCTACCTGAAGTGAAAAACATGTTGGGAAGCAATTAGCTGGCTCAATATAATACAAGAAGAAGATGAAGAAGAATGTGCTACTGCCATTCCTGCTGCAAAATAAATATAACAGTTGACATGTCTTTTAATTTTGGGGTTTTGGCACATATTACGGATATGTGTTTTGGTAACTATACATTATGTGAAACAGATCCATGACAAGCTACTAATAGTTTGTTTTCCAAAAGTAAAATGGCCAAAAATAAATATGCATTAACCCTAAGCAGGGCAGCTGATAGCTTACAGAGGTTGCTAATATGTTAATGAAACTGTCATGCTCTTTGGCCAGCAGAGGTATAACCTTGACTGAGATCAAGACATCCAAGTACCTTTAGCAGCTCAGACACTAGACATTGGTGAAGTGAGATGGGAGTGAGTAGCTAAAGCCAGCTCACTCATCCTGGGGTGAAGGAGGTGGCTAGGCTCAGTGCTGTGTACAAGACACATGCCAGCAAGATATTAGGCCTTGACAGTGGTCTGCATGGCAAGTAGCACATGCTGTAGCCAAAGCCCTGCATGGACAGTACTGCACATATCTGCAAGCCAAACTTCTCAGCTGCTACAGATACAGTGGCTCTGGGACATATAACAAAGTTCCATATGGCCGCCTGCTTCACAGCCTACCATGAACGCCTTTTTGACCATTATGGGGACCAAATGGGCCAGTTAGTTATGAAAGGAATGATTTGTGCTCAGAGGTTGAGAGTTATGTTCTGGGGTGGAGGAGAATAAACTGTTTACTAAGCAGGATCTGCAGCTTACTTAGTAGGCAAGGAGGGATGAACAGACTAGATGGGCCAAGCATATCTCTCAACTGTGCAGATTTTCACAGAATGTCCAGATTTTTGCCTCATATTTTTAGTCTATTCCTCATAAAATTGGCTATTTTTTTGATTTTTGTGGCAAATCACTGAGGAATGAATTCACAAGATAATGAAAGTCATTTGAGTTTTAGACTCCATATCCTTCAGAAAACACATGGTAAACACAAAACCTTCTATTCTAGCAACTTTCTAAGTTTATAGGAACAGTATTTAAAAATTGCCCCTATTTTTGGCTTTGTCCAGATTTTTTTGTGCTAAGAGGTTGAGAGCTATGGGGCCAAGTGATCTCTGTCATTAAAAACTATGTTTACATTAAACAGTATGAAGTACTCGTGTACTTTTCTCTTATGTATTTACATAGCAAGACTCAAGGACGCCCATCCTTGAAGTGTTTTAAATCACATCACCAAATCACGAGTTCTTGATAACAAAGTACATACAAATTAAGTACCATGGAATGGAGTGTATTTTACCCACTGAGGTGGCACCATTTGGTCATGAGGTTGCAGCCCACCCAGCTGAACTAGAGCCTCCCACCAGCACAAGGAAACATGTGAATTACCTACAACCCTGCCATGGCATCATGCTCTTTATATAACTGAACTATTGTAAAAAGAAATGCCTTGCCATTTTATATCACACCACTGTACAAACCGCACTCCTTTGTTTTCCTTCTGCACTGACTATGAGTCAAAAGAATGCATTTAAGATGCCCTAGTCATGTGCTTGCACTGATATATTCCCAATACTTCCATTGCCTGCTATTTCTGCCACTTTTCAGTGGCATCAGAAAGACAGATGAAAAGGCTGTTTTAATGCACAACATGGGTATGTTTTAAAGTACATAAAATACTTTTATTTAGAAAAAGCATACATATATTAGTTAGCCTAGCATAAAAATGAAATAAATGTTTTATATTTGTTTCACCACCTCCTGAGGACACAATATGGTAGCTTTAAATGGTGCAGTTTTTAGAATTCACATTGATCTGTGCTTCAGTGCAGCTTATGAGGGACATTGGGTTTTTGTCCTAGCTGGGAGTACAATGCACTTCAGTGAGAGTGCGTGTGTGTGTCTGTGTGTGTGTGTGTGTGTGGGGGGGGGGGGTAACTACCCCGTTTTATAATAATCTCACAATACTGTTAAATATTCCACTTTCATCTTAGCAGTACATTCCCTTGTGGTTTTCCCTTTTTCATAGTGTCCCTTATTTCATTCTCATTTATCTATATCTGCCTTCCACTGTGTTATGATTGCATCCTTCAGTCTCTCTCTCTCTGCCCTACTTTCCACAAAGGCTATTTGTTGTCTTCAGCTAGATCATTTTTATTTTGTATTTGTCCTTGATGTGTTCCCCCAAGCTAAGTGCAGTACTCCATGTTTTGTCTAGATAAACATTAAACCTTGACAACACCATCCCCTCTCTTTTTGATTAAAATTCCATTTCATTTGCAAAAAGACAACTTTCTGGCAATGTCTAGTAAACATTTTTTTTCAAATATCCCTACAAGCTAGAGGGTTTCATGCATGAAATCCTAAAGTAACATTCAATTAAATATTGTTTGTACAGAAAACAGGGTAGAAGTTTTGTGTTACAGAACATGAGTAAGAATAAACAATTCACATTATGTTTTGCTGAGCAGCTGGGAAGAATACATTCACTACATTGACAACACAGGTGGAGAGCTGACTATTAGTACAACAGATGACGGAAGTTAGACTGGAGACTCCAACAAAAGAGCAGCAGTACTTTATTTTAAATATACATTCCTAAATGAGGACTATAATGCTGAAATACTTTCTAAATTAAGTGTTCTGTTTTCAAAGTGAGTTAAAGATATTCCTTTTGTTCCTTTTTCAGCCTACACACTGACGTAGTACCCCTTTTTAGCTCTGGTATGCAAGAGCTGAGTTAACATGTTCTGTCCTGAACAGTTACAATTTAACTACTCCCATGAATACAATATGCCCATTTTCCCTCCAGAAAAATCATGGTTCCAAAGTGCTGTTCATATGCACAGCATTTCATCTCCATTTTAGGAAATTATTTTTAAACCAAGTTTTTTTTTCAGTTATCTTACTTACTTACAAATCTTCCATGTGGTCAAATGATAAAAATGTAGTAAAGCAATCTTCCCAAAAACAATAAATCCAGTAACACAATGAGATCCTAGCATAGGTCACAGTACACAGTTCAAACTGCATTTTAAAGTCAAACATTGAGGCTTTACGAATATTAACATTTTGTATATGCTTGGGGTTCCTTATTTAGAACAAACTGTTTCTTTGAATTTATTTTAACTACTGGGATATGGAAAGAACAAAAGCAACAAAATATGAGAAGCAAACAATGACACAGCAGTGCGCTTAGTGTAAACTGAATACTCACTCGGACTTCTATAATCACAATCTGGATAAAATGTTATTTCATTCCATCTATAAATCAAGAGACCACAGTTGGGGTGGGGGAGGGGTCACAGTAGACTAAACACTGAGCAAGAACATAATACATGTTCTTTGCAAAAAATACGCTTTAGATTTTGTTTGCATGCAGTTATGAAGACTGAAAGAAGGCTACAAAGTGAAACCTCTTTAGTGATCTCTACAACACAAACTAGCTTCAGCTGTTGTGTTAATGTGACGGGATGGTAACAGCCATCCTAAAAGATATTTGTCATTGTGGTCAGTGGTAAGTAACATTTGCTGCTGTAAATTCCATACTGACAAGGAAACTAGAATAATGCAAACTGCTAATATCTCTTCACCCAAGTTCATGTTTTTCTCATGAGTGATACAAGACTTCATGATCAAATCTGGCGAGTTAGCACTGGATTTATGAGATACCCATCACTAAACGGGCTGACCTACACTGTCAATGGTTGGCATGCCCAGCACTTCCTTGACATTACAAACACGGCCACTTCTTGTACAGTTCCATACGTATCATCATGTGTTGTTAAATCAGACCACAATTTAGTGACCTTTTCCTTAACAACTGGTGATATATCCCCTGTGAATAGCTCTGTGTTTAGGAACTTCTCAAAAGCAAACCTTCTTCAGTTACTTGATGACTTAAATAAATTCTGCTGTAATCCTCCTCTGAAGGATCCTATTGCTAAAGCCGCTACCTAGGCCTCTGTCTTCTTCATAGGTTCATAGGAGGTTACTAGGCTTGAGGCCCTAGAGCCCTTACCAGCCTAGCCATGTTAATCCCGAGGTGCCCCAATCTTCCTTGGTTAGATGGACATAATTTGCAGAGAGAGTCTATGATCATCACTGACTACCCCAGTCCATGAGGGCCATGGGTGCCACCTCTGGGGTGAAGTTGCGGTCGCCTATCCATTTGTCTAGGTCACACTTAAATGGGGTTAGTGTGGAGCTCTGCTTCATGTGAACTGGAATTTTATTCCAGAGGAGCGGCAATATCTGGGGGATATATTTGTCTCTCCAGCATGCTCTGTTTATGTCACAGGCTAGGTTAAGATCCTTAGAACAAGTGACTCTTGTGCCATTTAACATGTGGAGGTGCATTATTTCCATCAGGGCAGGGTCGAAGACTGTCCTGTAAGCCAGGCACAAGACCTTACCAGGGAGGCCAGCATACAGAGGGGATTGCATTGACACCCTCATGTTGGTGAGTAACATGTCTAGGACATTTCAGCCCCTTGTGGGGGTGCAGACTATCTGTTCCAGAGCATTTGTGTTGACAAAGTCCAGGAACTTCTGGGGGAGCATGTCTGTGCTCGTGTACTCCTCCCAGTCAATGGAGGGATAGTTGAATTCTTCCATGACTAAAGTGTTGGGCTGTATGGTCAGTGGCTCTAGTAAGTTCTGGTAGGTGGTGTGCTTTTCTTGGTTCATAGTGGGGGACCTACAGCTAGCAATGATGTGGTAGGGTACTTTGCCTATAGTTAATTGGACGTGGAGTTGTTTGAGAGAGTCATACTGTTTGACCAGTCTTGAGGTGTACTTGGCCTTAATAAAGATGGACATACCTCCACCTTTGGTTCTTTCATACTCATTTTGAGGTCTGAATGTGTGGAAGGCACTGTAGCTTTGCATGGCTGGGATGCTGTCTGTGGTCTTGAACCATGTTTCAGTGACCACTCAGATGTCAGTATCTTCCAAGATGAGGAGTGCTTCCAGGGAGTGCAGCTACCCATTCAGACTCCTAGCATTAAGAAGCAAAACCTTTAGTTTGTCTCGAGTGGATTTTGTTACATTGGAAATGTTGTTGTTTTGACATTGCCTAAAAAGACACTATGGGGGAGGCAAGTGCCTTTGCCAGTATCCAAATGCCTAGATAAGACAGATGCAGACCATCTCTGGCAAAGCAGAGGGGCCTGTTGGCCATGTCTTCCCAGGCTGACAGATACTGGATCCCACTGGACTGACACCAGAAGCTCAGCCAATTGCTGAAGTTGATCATTTTATGCTTATACTGTGGCATCATCCTGGGTGAAGGTAGAATGCTTCTTAGGTCTAAGGCCATACCTGCCTTGGACACATAATGTGAGAATACAGTCATGTCTCTCTTCATATAGTCCAAAGATATATCTCAGGTTATTCACCCCAACATGGACTATGACAGAGTCATAACGGGACTTGTTGTTGAGTGACCTGAGTGCATGCATGATTTGGAGGATCCTGGCACCTGAGAGGCAGATGAATTTGTCCAGCCTGGTGAGGGGCACACCTGTCTGTCTCACTATGGAGTCACTTATGAATAAGACATTGGGTTCTGAGGTGTTTTGCCTTAGGGGGATTATTTTCTGAGACACTGCTGTATGTGTTATTATGTGTAGTGGTTTCTATTTACATAGCAGTGCGCACAAGTGGTTTATGTGTAGGAGGTCACTGATATTTTTGGTAGGCTTCTAGTGAGTATCTCAGCATATGTGGGTTTATGTGTTGTGACCTTATTTTGTGAGAGGTGAAGAGTGTGTGCTAACAACCTGTTTGATGTCCGGTTTGTTGTCATGTGAGAGAAATGACTCCAATTTCATAGTGTAATTACATCTCTCACATAGCGTATTTGTTTGTTTTAGGAGTAAGCAGTTGTTAGTATTCATGAGGCCATTACTACATTGCCTCCGGATGCCCATGTCAATCAGGCTGGCTGGAGAAATGATGGAAAACTACTCATCCATTATAGTAGTTTTTTTACCATATGTACTATTAGGGAAGGGAGTGGGCTAGTTTGATCAGGTTTTGTGCTAGGACTAACAAAAGGACTTGTTCTATTGAAAGCCTGGGATGGTATGTGTGGCAGTGCTGCTCAGTGCACAGCTGAGTTGCCCGTAGTGCAGCAGGGAAGCTTGGGAGGGTTCCACTGACAGATGTCTAGTAAACAATTGTGTTTCAAGCTGTTTGCATCTGTACAGGGTACTACTAACCCCCGCTGAGGGGTAGGCCACACTGCTCAAATGTGAGGCTTAAATTCAAGTGAAAAACACTTTTAAGCTAATCTACCAATAGGAAAGTATACAATGAACCTTCCTTCAGCAATCCCCGGCTCAGACAAGGCTGGATGTACACTCTTGTACCACAAGTCTGCAGGGGAGCCGTTTTGTAATATAAGATGGCTGGTTTAGTGCTCAAGTGTATCAATAACAGGCTAGATTCAGCAGATCTGAACCTAGACAATGATATCTAGGCTAACAGTAAAGTTGAAATCAAGTGCAGAAAATGATGCAGTCACACACACTAAAAAGCAGAAATAATGCAGCAATTAAAGTACAGTTTAAAAAGTGCATCCAAGAAACAATTTAAACAATGAAAAACATAAAATGTGCAGCCTAGATAATTTGTCTGTCTCTCACAAAGAACAAAATCACCAGGCCAAGCAGATTTCTCAGCAAGTCACAAACAAAAAAAAAATAGGTATATGTTCCACACCTGCAGTGCTTTACTTGGTGGTGCTGCGGTAGCGTTGTCACCTCACAGTAAGACATTGTCCTGTTCAATTCTCGGCTAAAGTGTCTTCTGTGTGGTGACATGCATGAATGGGCATACCTTCATTGAAGGTTGTGCGTCGGAGCTGGCAACTCGACACGTAAAAATCTACTGCCAATCATTAGCGGACCGGAGTTCCGCTGTGGCGACCCTTAACCAGGAAAAGCTGAAAGACACAGCAATAACAACCTGCAGTGCTTTACTTTATACAGGCTTGAAATCATTTTAGAATAGTTCTATTACTAAGGCAGTCCCTATCCATAACAAATACAATGAGAAGTTTAAAAACAAACCCCTGTGGTGGTATACTCATATAAATAAATTATATAACAAGAAAAATAAATTACTTAATGCTTCTAAGAGGTCTCATCTTACTTACCTTAAGGGCACACTTACACAAACTAACAAAGAGCTTAAGGGAAACATTAGGTAGCGCAAAGCTGATTGTGAACTTAAAACAGCTACTAAAATCAAAAATAACTGCAAATCTCTCTTTAACTATGTCAGGAAATTAAGAACTAATGCCCAAAAGTGTTCAGAGCTAGTGCATGCTACCCCTATTACTCTCTCTGACACAAATTAAATTGCTAATATCCTAACTAACAAATTTAGTGCAAATTTTACTCCACCCACAGTTACACTTATGCCACTGCTTCCATAATCCCAGCCACTCCTGTTAATTACTGTGGCACAAGTTCTCTCAGCCCTCTCAAAAACTAAGAATACTTCATCTATGGGCCCTGACAACATACTAGGTTGCCTGATTATCAATACCAAACAAGGCTTTTCTGAACCCTGACTTAAACTCTTTAATCTAAGCCTCTCAACTGGTTACATTCCAGAAGTCTGGAAAACAGGTATTGTAATGCCATTACCCAAGGGTGGCCCAACCATGGACCCTGGAAACTTTAGACCCATTAGTCTCTCTAACCTCATATGGAAAGCTATGGAGTGCTCATTATCTCAGACTTAATTGATTTGGACATTGAAAATCTCTCATCCCTGGGCCATCATCAATTTGAGTTTACTATAGTAAGGTCCTGCCTCTTTAACCTTATTAATTAATTTGAAAAAGTGACTGATAGTGGTTATGCAGTGCATACAGCATATGTAGACCTGTCCAAGGCTTCTGACAGCATTCTCCATCCAATTGACGGACTTGTAAATCTGAATATAAATCTTTATACTCTGCAATGGAGAGCTAACTGGTAGTGTAAAAGAGCCCGTGGGGTTTGAGTAGCAGGTGCCATTTCTGAAAGCAAAACAGTTACCACAGAGCTCAGTTTTGGGCCCTCTCCTATTTGGCATTTGTGCATTTGTGTCTCAGACCTTCAGGCCAGCAGTCCTGTTCTGTGGTTAACTAAGTTTGCAGAAGATTGCAAATTAGGTTTTGTTAATCAATCTTCAGCTGACTTACAACTGCTCCAACATGGGTTAGACCATGTTAACAAGTGGTGCAAGGACAATGGTCTCAAATAAAATTTAAAAAATGAAGCATAGTTCATTTTGGTAAACAAAACAGTTCCACTTACTGTGTAGGAGATGCACCACTCCAAGTAGACACTGCTGTTAGGGAATTAGGCACTCTAGTTGATAATTCCTTATCATTTGTCCAGCATGTCTCCACAGTAGTTCAGAAAGATCTAGTTATTCTCATTTCTAAAGGCATCTTCTCTAGATCCAAAGAAGTCATAATTTCCCTTTAATTGTATCTTATCAGACCCATTATTGAATATAATGCACCTTTTGGCATGTGTTTGCCTAAACATATCACACAACTTGAGAGACCTTGGATATTCGTAACTAAAAATATCAATGGCCTCAAATATTTATTTATTTATTTATTTATTTACATTTGTTGACCGGGCTAGTCTAACTGGATACATGTCCATTTTCAGTAGAGGCCCGGGGAGAAAAGCTCCAAGCAGACAGGTAAAGACATTATTATACAACAATGATATAGAAAAGCTATAAACATATACAGGTAATACCACTATTTGGGATATTAGCAAAAGAGGATGATCAAGAACAAATTTACAATAAATGAACAAGTGTAAAAAATTTTTTTTTTTTTTTTTTGGACAACATAGTACTGCAGAAAGGCCAATAATTACTAATAAAGTACCCTGGAGAAAAGAAATAAAAGGGATGGCAGGAATGTGTAAAGGTGGAGAGATCAGTCAGGGTTAGTGCAGGGGCAGAGCCAGTGAGTTTTAAAATGTTCTTTGAGATGTTTTTTAAAAAGATGTGTGGAAGATAGAGTAGAAAGTTCACTTGGAAGCTGGTTCCAGGCCTTGCCAACTGTGTTAGCAAAAAGAGAGTCTCCAGCTTTGTTTTTAGATTTAATAGAGGAAACTAGGAGCTTATTGGCTGAGTGAAGAGTAGAAAGGTTTTTGTAAGGGGTAGTCAGATTATTGAGGATTGGGATGTTATTAGGGTGGAAAAGTATCTTTTGGGTTATAGTAAGTTGATGATAGAGTAGTTGGTGCTGTAGTTCTAACCATCCCAATTGTTTGAGGTTGAGACAGTGGTGTGTTCTAAAAGGGTTGCTGGTAGCAAATCTGGCTATGTTATTATAGCTAGTGGCAAGTTTGTTAAGGTTGCTTTTGGAAAGGTTAGTATAAATGGCAGAGGCATAAAGCAGGGTAGAGATCAGATGAGTTTGGGCTATAGTGGTTCTGGCTGTAGGTGTGAGGAAGGGTTTGATTCTATACAGGGAACCCAGTTTTTTGTTGACAGATTTTATGGTAGTGTTGATATAATCATCATAGCTAAGGTTGTTGTCAATGGTTATGCCTAGGAGACGGGTTGTGGTATCAGGGGATATTGTGGTTTCATTGTTAGAGGTTATAGTGAAGTGAAATTGTGGTGATTTAAGAGTGGAAGTGAAGAGTAATAATTTTGTTTTTTTTGCATTCAGGAGGAGGCAGTGTTGCATGAACCAATTTTCAACAGTCTGAAATACAGACTGGGTGAGGGTTTGGAGTGTGGTTGGGGACCTAGCAGAGCAGATTAAAGTAGAATCGTCGGCATACTGAATGCAGGTGGCTTGAGGAATTGTAGTGTTTAGGTCATTAATAAACATTGAAAAGAGAAGAGGGCCTAGGATGGAACCTTGAGGTACTCCAAGGTTTATGGGGAGGGGAGTTGACAGCATGTTATCCCAAAGGACTGCTTGATGACGGTTGTCTAAGTAGGATTTAAACCAGAGTAATGCCTGTGCATCCAGTGAATGTGCTTTTAATACCTCTAAAAGCAAATTATGGTTGACCATATCGAAGGCTTTTGAAAGATCGATAAATAATGCGGAGGAAAGAGTGTTATTGTTACGATTTTTGTTTATACAGTCAGAAAAGGATAGCAGGGCAGTTGAGGTACTATGGAATGGTCTGAAACCATGTTGGCAGTTGGCAAGCAAATTGTTGTGGAGCAGATGGTCAAGTAGTTGTTGGATACATTTTTCCATTATTTTAGCTATAGGAGAGAGTAAGGCAATAGGTCTAAAGTTAGAAATGTCAGTTGATATCCCACCTTTGTGTAAAGGAATGATGTGAGATACCTTCCATATAAGGGGGATTTTACTTTCTGAAATAGTTCTATTAATAAGGATAGAAATAGGGTAGGCTATGACTTTAGCTGCTATTTGCAGGTATTCTGCTGGTATACAGTCAGCAGAGGGGTGCATGGCTTGAGTTTTAGAAGGAGGTTACTAATGAGAGATGTAGGAGCTGGTTGTATGTGAAAAGAAGGAATAGAGTTTGATGTGGTATTACATGGGAGGGAGCTGGTGGGTGGTAGAGAATTAGCTAGCGATTGTATGGTTTCAATAAAGTAGTTGTTAAAGGAATCAGCTATTAGTTTAGGGTTATTTTGGGTGATCCCTGATGGGGTGGGAGACTTGGTATGCCCTGGATGAAGTAGTTTGTTCGTAGCTGACTAGAACTTTTGTGGTTTTTGTTTGTGGTTTTGTTGGAGGTGAATGTAAAAGTTTATTTTATCTAGTAGGATGTCTTTTTTTGTAGCATTTCTTAATTGTTTAAAGTAAAGGTGGTCAGTCGGGCTTTTAGAGGCTCTCCACTTGGCCCAGATTTTATTTTTTAGGAGGATTTTTTGCTTTGTTTGTTTTGAGAGCCAAGGGGCAGTTTTGGCTTTTATTCTGGATGAACGATGGGGGGCATGGAAGTCTAGGATTTGAAGGAATTTGATATTAAAGTAGGTAGCTGCTTCATCAAGTGGAAGATGAAGCAGTGGTGACCAGTCACAAGACTTCAGTTCTGTTTGGAAGTTCTCTGGGTGAAAGTTTTTTTTTGAGTGGGAGGTTTTAAAAATAGTAGGATTGGGCCTATGAGGTTTTTGTTTAATTATGTAAGTAAGAGCATGGTCACTGATGTCATCAGGAAGAGTTCCTGGCTTATAAGTAGTAGGATGATTGTTTATGAGAATCCAGTCAAGTAAGGTTTCCTTACCACTTTGTTTGTGGATTCTCGTAGGGGTGGATATCATTTGTGAAAAACCAAAAAGATTTATGTGGTTAATGGGATTTGGGGACCTACAAGTAGACCAGTCTATATTAAAGTCACCTAAGACAATGGTTTCCTGGGGTAGGTGTAAAGATAGGCTACTAAGTATATTTTCCAGAATACTGATATTGTTTCCTGGGGGAAGGTAGGAATAGATTATGTAGATGGATTTATGGTTATTGATTTGAAGTTTGGCTGAAAGGGTTTCTGCTGTGGGGTTTGTGGGAAGTGGCACATTGAAGGTTGATAATTGGAGTTCAGATTTATAAAAAATGGCTACTCCCCCACCTTTTTTGGTAGTCCGGTCTTTTCTCAGGATGTTATATCCTGGGGGGGGTAATTTCGTGATCTTTGGTTGAAGGTCTAAGCCAAGTTTCAGTAATGCAGAGGATATCAAAGTTGTAGACATCTAGAAGTGCATGAAGATGGGATATTTTATTGTTGATGCTACAGATGTTAAGGTAAGCTATCAGAAGGGAGTTAGATGACCGTGTTAGGGTGGAGGTGGTGTAGGGTTTTTGGTTATAAGGGTCACTGGGGAGTGCTGTATGTGGACCAGGGTTAGGATGGATATCACCATCTAAGAGATGATTTTGTAGGGGGTTTTGTATTAGTTTTATGAATTTGAAGTAGTTGAATGGGTGTTTCTTGTCAAGGAGGTAAGTGATATGGGTAGATCTGTGGTACTTTGGAAGGGTATAGCTAGATGTAGAGGTTATGTTAATGTGTTTTAGGGAATTTATATGTGAGAATGTTGTGGTTTGTTGGTAGTGGTGGTGGTGTTGTAGTAGAGAATAATGTTCAAAGAAGGTTAGTGAGAATGCTAGAGGAAGGGCAGTTAGAATGCTGGGTAGGAGTAGGAGGTATGTGTAAGTAGAGTTGTATTTAGAGGCCATTGGGTTGAATGGGTAAGGGTGGTATGAGGTGAAAGAAGGTGCCTAGTGTTGTGTAGGAGTGTAAGGTGTATAGTGACAGGTGATAATAGAGGTAGCAGAAGGAGGAAAAGAGAGTAGCAGGTGGTGGAGAGCTTAGAGGTGAAGTTTAGTATGAGTTGTTACAGAAATTAGGAATATAGGAGTAAGTTAAGTGTAGTTGGAATAACTATAGAAATTAGAGATGGAAGAAGGTGGAAGAGAGAGTTGTAGAAGGATTGAAGCAAAAGAGTGTTATAGAGGTTACAAATGTAAGAGGAAGGTAGGTTAAGTTGGTAAGTACAGCAGGTAATAGTAAGTTTAGGTATGGGGGGTGTAAGGTTATAGAGTATTGGTTGGGAATTATTCTAGTAGGAAGTAGGGGGTGTTAATTGGAAGAAGGTTGTGATAAGTAGTTAAGGAGCAGGGGGTGTGGTTAAGCAGGTAGAAAGCTAGCAGTAATAGGATGGGTGGAAATAGGGGGTGTTAATTGGAAGTAGGTTGTGATAGGTAGTTGAGGAGTAGGGGGTGTGGTTATGCAGGTATAAAGTTAGCAGCACTGGGGGTGGGTCGGAATTGGGGGTAGGGTAGGGGAGCGGAGTGAGCCCGCAGGGCGAATGGAGCGGGCTACAGCAGGTAGATGAAGATTCTGCAGAGAGACAATCAGAGAGTAGCAGGTTCCTGGTACAGAGAGGGCGGCCAGAGGTAAGTAGAGTTAGGTACAGCAGGTTAGAGGCAAAAGGGACTAAAATAAAAGTAGGAGAGGTATAATGGAGCTAGAGGGTGTGATAAGAGAGGGATAGGAGCAGCAGAACAATGCACAAAGATTCACAGCTAGGCAAGGGGAAAAACCTGAGAGAAGATCCAGATGAGAAAAAGCTAGGAAAGTGGGGTAAGGATTATTTGCCTAAAGCAAGCTTAGAGTGCCACCTAGTGGGCAGAGAGTAGAATACAAGAAAAAAACTGTGATAGAAGTGGCAGGCAGGGGTGCAACAGATAATGGGTCAAGGGTATGGAGATATGGCAGTAGGGTCACCGATAGAGAGGAGTATGGCTGCTAGAGTCCTGGCACAGGGCTTAAATAACTATCTATACTTACTACAGGAAATAACTTACTCAGAAACAGTTTATAATTTACACTAGATACAGTGTAGGTTAAACAGATACACCTAAGAAGTAGGACTTGGGAAAGCGAGCAGGGAAGAAAAACAATCCAGTCACTGGGCATTAGTAATCTTTGGCCAGGCGCTGGGATGGCTGGAATTGAATGAAAGGGGTCTTTTACAGACTAGGTAGGTCCTGTAGAGTAGGATAGGAGGTACAGAGCTAGGAGGAAATTTAAAATGATAAAAACAATTAGAGTAGGTTAGGGCTTAAGGCAACATTACTAATAATAGAACAGTTACAACAATCCATAAAAGAACCAGTTACAGCAGTAAATAGACAATATATCATGCACATTAAATGACAGTTTATAGTAACAGCTTCCTGGTCAACAGTTAAAGCATGCTATAAGTCAGCAATACTCAGTGGGCATGAAAAGGCTGGAATTACATTCAGTAAGATAAATGGTAGTCTTGTAAATATAAATAAATAGCTATAAAAGCTACAACCTAGGCAGGCTATATACAATCAAATCAGCTAGTACTGCTGCTAACAATAGAATGTGCCATGTAATAGCCACTTGGAAATAGGGTAAGTCTCACACTGGGGTAACCCAAAAGAGGACAACAAAGATAAGTCACTTAGACAAAGGATTTATGGGTTACACACTAGGAGAGATAAGCAGGAACAGCGTACTGGAACAGTATTTAACAGGGGTGCTAGCTACTCATCAGAGTAAACAGGCATTAGCAGTAAAGCATACAACAATTAGGTAGATATAAAGAGCTATTTTAGTTGTCAGTAGAGACTGTCAGCCTTTTCTCTGTATTCACTCTCTTCCAGATTCCTCTGTGAAGATATGCATCTAGCCTTTCATGTCATGAAATATCCAACCCTTTATAATCTTCTACTCCTTCAGAGAACGAATGGTATATCAAATACATGCTTAAAGGAACTAAACCTTCATCAGCAGGTAAATCAGACAGGTTGATATGATACATTTACATCCCAACATACCCTTCACCTCTGGAACAAGCTTCCACTACATATCAAGCAGAGTAGCACAATACATTGCTACATTCAAGGTAAACCTAGGTAATTGGATGGGCAGCCTCAAATTCTCCTGGTCTGTCTTGTTTTTCCCTGCTTGAGGCTAGAGAGAAATTTTGAATAGTTATTTATTTATTTATTTTTGACTAGGCTTGAAATGGCCTGCAGACTGATAGCCTAGTACTTACATTTGAGCCTATGAACCATTTTACACATGGGTAAATCAACTGATTTATATCAATAAATTATTTAAGCCATACTAACCTGGATCTTCACTTCATCCCTAGTGTTCCTAACACATATATATATTGGATGTGAAGTCTTCAAAGAAAACTATAGAAAACTTAAGATAATAATAAGCTTCTTAGGCCTCTCAGTCACCACCTTCACATGTCTTAAAAATAATATTACATCACAATTTATACAAGTAAAATAAACAAGTGCACATGAAAACCAAATTATGTACCGTAAGGATAAAAAAAAAAGATTTCCTGACAGGGGCTGTGAGGAGGGTGCTCTCAGCAACACCTTAGCCAAAGTGAAGGCTATGGATCTGCAACAGATATTAAAAATGGAAGCTACCCAGTGGCATGGCAATAAAGAATGAAAATTACTTTTTTACTATTTAATATACAGTACTTGTTTGGGATCGTAAAACTATATTGAGAAAATACTGAAAATCTTATGAGCTTCAGTTTCAGAAATGTGTATAAAAGCACCACTGCATCACCTCTGTGAGTGGACAGATAGGAGATAGCAGACTGATACACAATGGTAAATGTAACTGTCACAGGCAGACATATGCTCTGTTGTAA
>NC_056727.1:818335615-818465906 GCF_019279795.1 Protopterus annectens
TGCATTCTAGGAGACTGAGATACGAGTTACTGAGAGTTAGTATTGTTAATGAAAGGTATTATAGAAGGGGTTAGAGAGGAAGAGCTGAGTAGGGTGGTAGGGTTATATATAGTACAGCATACTGATTACTGAAGGGAAATTGAGAGGAAGGACTTAAGTAAGATTAAGTTTTCTGCTAGTTAATATCATTTGCCTATGTGTTTTAAGTGGGAATTCACTGATTTAGATAAAAAGTATAGTGTTATTTTCTGATTAAAGGTCTACAGGAATAGTGTTCCATAGTTTGCCAATAAATGCTGTATATAAATAGTTTCCATAATGACTATTAGATTTACTGAGAGCTAGTAGATGTTTGTCTTGGCATCTAACAGATCTTTTTGTACTGCATTTAGAAATGATGCTGCTTGGTGAGGTAAGATGGAGGCCGTCCTCTGAAGACTGTATCAGTGTGGCCTGATGAAAATGGCAGGGACATGACAAATAAATCAGTGCAACTAAACTCCAAAATTACTTTAAAGGTTAGCTAAATTACTCATGAACCAGAAGACTTCAAAAATGCTGAAAAAAAAAAAGAACAGATAGCTAACCACAGAGAGACTTGCCCCCGAGGTGCTGATGACTTCCCAGATGAAACTCTGATGCAACAGTCTGTAAAAATCAAGGAGCCATATATTACCAAGGGGACTTTCAGGATGGCAAATGAAACTGATACCATGGACTTACAAATATCTAAATCTAAATTCTCAGCTATATCCACTCCAGAAAAGGAAATTATTTCCAAACAACCGAGAACTACCAGACAAACAGAAGGCCAAAAAGGCATAAGTAAACCAAAAGTGGAACATTTTCCAGACTTGGAAGATTCCAAAATAGTACTACAACCATTACAATCAGTAATTCAACAACTATCAGACTAACTGCAAACATTTGGTAACAAAATGAATCATATAGCGGACAGATTAGGAAAAATAGAAGCTAAAACATTAGAAAACAAAATAAAAATCAATCAGATATTAGAAACATCACAATCTAATACTAAAACCATTCAGGAACTGCAACAAAAAAAATCCTAGACCTAGATGCAAGAAGCAGAAGAAACAACATTCTAGTATGAGGAATACCTGAAAAATACTAACAGTCAAAATTAACTAAAGTTTTACATCAAATTATTGTCTGCCTGCTAGAAAACCAGGCTGAATCCAACCATATCATAATTGAGAGATCACACTGTGCACTAAGAACACCATGGTCACAAGATAAATCAAGGCAGGTATACATGAGAGTCTTAAATTACTAAGATGCTTTTTAAAATCTTATCGACTGCCAAACTGAAAAACGCAGTAAAATGGAACGGGAACAAAATTACTTTCACCCAGGATTTACCATACCAAATCAAACAAGATCAAAAGAGTCTTTCACAATTTTGCACGTTTTTGATTGTGAGGGGGATCAAGTTTCAGATGAGATATCCCTCTACTTTGGTATTCCAGAAGAAGGGAAATTAATACTCTCTGAAGTCACTTAAAGATGCAAAACAAGCCTTCATAAATGCTTTTAACAAGACACCTGAATGAAGTTTGACTGTTGAACCATTATAAGAAGACCACAAACCAAACACTAATGGACATATTGGTAATGGTGGAAACCAAACTGTGTTGACCAAAGAACTGTAAGTTGGGCCAAAATAATATATGTAATGTGGTTTGTATTTTGATATTATTTGTGCTTGTTTTATACTTTAACTGACCATGTTGGTTTCCGGGGCTCTGTTTATACATAACAGTGTTTCTACAATGCACACTCTACTATTATTTATAGGGGGTCCCCCGTGAAAGTACTCTCAAGTACCAGAGCTATTTTTTCTATGCAAATGATAACATTAAGTTGGTCTTAAAGGAAGTCTGTCTATTATCAACACTATCTGATGACCCCATACTGAATATCACTGCATATATTGTAAACACTGATTTCCAAGATTTGCCAACTAAATAATTGTACCTTTGTGACAAATTACGGGTATAGTAACATATGTGATTTGTATTAGAGTTTTGTCTGACTTGACATAATCACTATTAATGGTCAGAAAGGTCTCTTGGGTCCTACATATATTCGTCAGAGTTTATGCAATACACTTCCTGCCATCTTACTGTATTGTAGTACCTGTGCAGTATTGTCATGTCTTGGAGCTATTTTCTGTGAGAATGAAAGCATTACAGCTGATCTTGCCTTTCAAATTCCATATGTCTTTATCATTTGTAACATACTATTACTGATTTTATCATTCAGATAAAGAAAAAGAAACCAACAGGTTAAATGTTATCTGTTCTACTAAAATGATTTGTGTATTTGTTTAGTCAACCTGTTCAAATTTAAATACTTGTTGAATAAGTATCCTTGCTGCTTTATTTATATACTATGTTAACACTTCCTAAAGGGGGATATGTAACTTGTTTTCATGGAGTTTTTAGGGTAGCCATGCTATTTTTGATCTACTTAAAATTGTTTTTTACATTGAAATTCAGGGTATACATGTTGGAAGATGAAAAACACATATGGATGCAAGAATATAACGTTATTTACTCATATGGTTCTTTATACACTTTTAGTTTATTCTCTTCCTGATGCTTTTGGTGTGTGGTTAAGCACAGGTCGGTAGCAGTAAGAGCAGAGTGCAATGTGTAATTTTTCTTATATTTAAACTTATGTGATAAAAATGGTTCTTATCGTCTCTTAAAGCACTATGTCACCATCTACTGGTACAATTTTAATGGGAATGTTAATGTGGACAATTGATTCATGGAATGTGAAAGGTATACAGATGAAACAGAAAAGAAAATTATTTTTTCACTTAGCATTTAAATCAAAGGGTGAAATAGTTTTGTTCAACAGACTCACATAATGTTGGGTCAATGGATGCAAGAGCTGGGTAAAAAGTAGATAGGTACAACAGCTGAATCAGGCACTAAATCAAATAGTGCTGGGGTTGCAATTATTCTCAAAAAATCTTTAAAGGATAATACAGTAGTGTATAACTCAGACGAGGAAGGGAGATGGTGTTACGTAGTCTTAAAGAGGTCATTTTTTATAAACCTATACATTACTTAACCTATATGCACCCTCTACTAAACAACATGAGTTTATTATGTCAATTTATAACATTCTAAGCCAACTCCCTAACCAGTATTATATTTTACGGGGAGATTGGAATGCAGTTGGTGATCCTACATCTAACAGGACTAGCAGAAGTAAATCATATAATACACATGCTTCAACAGCAATTTCTGACTTAAAAATAGATTTTAACTTATTTGACCCTTTCAACTTTCAGGACAGAAATTAAGTATCGGAGATACTTTCTACTCAAATTGCTATAAAACTTGGGCGAGACTGAACTTTTTCTTAATTTCAGAAATATTTCTGAGTTCTAACATTAACTTCTATATCAAACCACATTTTTTAGTCCATTCTAGAATTACACATACTGTTAATTGGTCCAGTACAACAAATACCATTGAGAAAGGTTATAACTGGACTCTTAACCCCTCATTACTCCAGAAGGATGATATTGTTAAGACAATTAATGAGGTACTTGATGAACTTATGAACATCCCTCCTAGTTCTCATACTCCTTTGATATACAATGGGCTGCTGCTAAGGTCTAGATTAGGGGCATCCTTATCAATAAAGCAACTTATTATAAAAAAATCTACAGATTAGGGGAAGTAACATTTAAGAGAAAAATCAACGATCTTGAAGAGGAACTTCATAGAATTATAGCTCTATTATAGAAAAAATATATCTTCAGAAAGAACTTTACCTATACAAAGCAAGTATCATTCAACAAAATGAAAATGGTGGCTAGATATTCTGAATGGACACAAATTCCATCAAAAATACTAGCAAGAATGATTAATATTAACAAAGCCTCTCCATTAATAACCAAAAATCATATATCAAAATAAGACTTATAACTCAAATACTGAGATTATTCAGATTTTTGAACAAATCTGTTCTCAAACATATGGAAAGCAAAACATATCATTTACTTTTCAAGAAAAAGATCAATTTCTAAACCAGACAGATTTTCCCATACTTCATCAAAGTCAACAGGATCTTCTTACAGCTTTTTCCACTTTACAAGAAATATTATACATAATAAACAATCTTAAGGTGGGCAAAGCCCCTGGACCTGATGGATATACAGCAGCTTTTTTATAAAACTTTCAGTCAAAAAATTTCAAAAATCCTATTGCGTCTATTCAATTACATTAAAGAAAATGGTATAATGGACCTGTCCTTAAATATTTCTAAAACAATCTTTATTCCAAAGGAAAACGCTGACACTAAAGATCCATCAAATTATGGACCAATTTCCCTTATAAACTTAGACATTCAAATATTTGCCTCATTATTGACAAACAGATTGAAACTGTTGCTACCAAGTACAATTTCACGTAATCAATAATGTTTTCTTCAGGGTAGACAAACATGTGACCATAGATTAACTCCTGATCTCTCTACCTAGTCAAAAACAATATTCACGCTTGCTCTTGATGCCTCCAAAGCTTTTGATGGACTCAGTCTAGATTTTTTTTTTCAATAATGCTGCATTTTGGTCTACCACAAAGCTTTAATAACTCAATTAAAATTCTTTATGCAAACACACACATACGACTTTACATATTAACAAAATTGCTTCTCCTCGACTAAAATTATTAATGGAACAAGACAAGGTTGCTCATTATCCCCATATCTATTTAATATCTATATATAACCATTCTTCCTTCTTATAGTTCACAGAACTTTTCACTATCTTCCTAGAATAAATAATATAAAACTTACACTAATGTCTTCAATTCAGAAAGATATAATGAGGGGATATGTGTATATCTCCCAAATATGCAACAAAGTCTAGAAGATTTAGGATATTTGCTTGGAAGTGTTAATGTAGGTATTTTTATACCCCAAGTAGGCTCCAAAGAATTTTTCCTTAGGTAGACAGCAAATGTTGGAGATGTGATGGAGAAGAAAGAAGTAACCGGGAACATATTTTCTGGGAGTGTAATGAGTTGACAGACTTTAAGGATTCCCTGCAGACTGCTCTGTCAAGGAAATTGGGTGAGCAGACTGGTGGAACTAAGAAAATTATTTTTTTCTGAGCTATGACACAGAATCGTAATTGCCTAGACACAGTAAGGCCTTGTGGAGTATTATGGTGGCTGCCAAAAAGCAATTGCTAGAAAATAGAAATCAAAGTCTAAACCAACTGTACTAGAAGTAGTGAATATAGTTACTTCTCTTAAATCTTTTTTTTATTTCTTTGTATTTGAATTTAGTCATTTTTTAACTATAGTAATCTTTTTTGTAATTTACTAATGCTTGGAGCTTATCTCCCTGGGCCTCTACTGAAAATGGACATGTATCCAGCTAGACTAGCCCAGCCAACAAATGTAAAATAAAATAAAATAAATAAAATAAATAAAATAGTTACAGAGATAAAAATCAACTGGAATTGGTATCTTTAGAAAAGGGTAGGAGCAAATTACATAGGAAAAAAATGGGAATTGTGGAAACAATACATGCAGAGGAAGAATGAGGCTTAAAAGAAGGCAGGATTTGAATGAGCTATGTAATGTTTGACTGACAATGACTGGATAGATTATAAATGATGTATAATGTCTGCAACTACAGTTGTGTCATCGTGGCTTGTAATGTATAATGTTTTCAAATGGAATTGTATCAGGATGGCTTGTTTTCATTTATATACATGTAAGATTGCCTACATCATGTGTGATAACTTATTAAAGATGCTTCTTGTTAAAAAAAAATGAGAAGCAAAGCCCTCTTCTGTTTGATGGTTCAATTTTTGTTGGACAAATTTTATATTTCCTCCTTAGCCTGTTCTGCAATAAAAAATGACTTTGATCATCCAGAAAAAATATTCTAAATACAAACATAGCTTGAATCTCACACCTGTCTCTGACATTCCCAGATTGCTGGAATAAATGTGCTTATCTTCTGCTGTACAGTGAATAATTATATTCTATAAACAATCTACTGTCTCCAGCTTGTAATACTTTATCCTTCTGCCACAGAAACATCTCTTTCTGTTAGCAGGGTCATCACTGATACAGGTCTTGGCTGTTTTTTCATGGCCAGGTTCGGAGCATACACATGATGTTCTCTTCCTGCTGTGGAAAACCATGTTTTTTACCAAAGCTGGAGCTTGAACTGTTTTTTGCTAAACAGTTGCAGGATTCTTCTCAGTCAATGTTTTCTCTTCACCTTTTCTTTCAGGGTCTCTAAGTTTCTTCTTTGCTGGCATCCAGGCAGTGTACTTACTACCCTGTAACTGAATTTATTAAAAGTGGCAAAGTTCCTGGCACTTATCTTTCATTTTTTTTTTCACACTGGGACATTGGAAGTTAAGCTGTTGATCAGTGTGCAGTCATCTAGGAAGTTCGGATTCATATTATTTGTTAGTGTAAAATCTGGTTATTTTACTGTAACATTTCTGGAGTTTATTCAGAATGCTTTTTGTAGATTTGTGAGTATGGGAGCACCATACAGTTCTTTCAGTAGTAGATGAGACTGAGAAGTCTGCAGCTGCATTTGAGCTGTTAGGCAGGGTTTTATTTTGAGCAGCATTCCAAGTTTTTGATTTATTTTGAACAACAAAGTGTTGATATGGTGGTTAAATTTAAATTGCTGAGCTATGATTACACCTAGTGGTTTTGTTTGTTTAACTTGCTCAATGACTGTACCATTCTTTGCAGTTATAGTTATCTATGTTTTAGCATGGAGAGATGAATTAGGTGGGGCATTTTTTTCAAAGCAATGCTTTAGTATTAGATCTGAGTTTGTGACCAAAGCTACTAGTTTGGAGAAGGAAATTTTAGTTTGTATTTAGCTGAGTTAGGTGGTTGGAAGATCATATATGTTTAGAGTCGACAGTGAACGTTGCCATGTTTGCTTGGTGAATTGCTTTTTGCATGTCACTGGTGAAGATATTAAATAACAGTGGGCCAAGGATGGATATCTGAAGCACTCCAATAGTTAGTGGACTGAAGTTTCTGTAGCATTCTACTTTCTGCCTTTTATCTTTCACAGAGGGAGAATTTTTAAACCAATTAAGTGCTGAATTGTCAATGTCTAGCTGATCAATCTTTTCAATTAGCATTTTATGGAAACATCTATACTTGTCACTAATCAGGCCCATAACTGAGTATAAAGTTCCTTTCGGAATGTACCGCACAAAGTACCTACAGCAACTGGAGAGACCTCAGAGGCTTCTAAGAAGATCAAGGGACTCCAGTACGTGCCTTACACAGCCTGACTAAAATCCCTGTCACTATACTCAGTATCATATAGACTTCTTAGGGGAGACTTATGCCAGGCTTACAGAGCGATCTCTGACCCAAACTTAATGAATTTGTTGCACATCGTAAATCAAATGGGACTAGAGCTACTCGTTCCAGGGACCTAAATATGCCCTGCGACTTGAATAGGACATGCTGGAGGGATAGATTTGTCTCCCAGCAACTGCCGCATCTTTGGAACAGGCTGCCAATTCATGTGAAGCAGAGAACCTCTATGAAGTTGTTCAAAAGGAACCTGGAGGAGTGGATGGAGCACCATAAATTCTTACCCAGGATAGCGCCTTCCTGGACATAGGCAGTCATTAATAAATACAGTCCTGGGTATTGACTAGAGTACCTATGATTTTACATTAGGGTGAAACAGCTAGACTTGAAATAACCTCTGGGTCGATAGCCTAGTAACTTCCTATGATCCTATGAATGCTAACAGAACTGCTTAGTTTAGACTTTGTGATAGACAAGGAAATCACAGAAACCAGTTTGCAACAGCAAAGATTTGCAGTGATTAAAGTAAAACAATAACCAACCTTAATATTTTCATTTATATCATATTAGTCCATAAAGTTGGAAATATTACTAAATCATCAACAATCTCTTTTTCCCATTTTTATACGGGGCGAGGGTGGTACACTGGCTGTCTCCATCTTTCTTGAATTGATTCAGTGCCACTTGACTACCTTTTTCATCAGCTCTGTCAGACTGTCAGTCTTCTTTCAGGCACTCTTGTCATCTCTTGGATGGACATCCTTCTGAATCTCCCAAATTTGCTTTATGTAATTGACTTCTGCTTTCATGTATATATGACAGCACCACTGTGATCTGTTCTCCTTGATCTTTGATGTAATTGAGGCTAACTTGGCTTCAGCACTGACATCCTCATTTCTTTTTATCTGAGCTACATGCGTATCTTACTACCCACCTCTGGCACCATATCTCTGTCACTTCAAGCTTCCTCGGCTGCTCTGACTTCATTGCCCAGGTTGTCATGCAACACAGGAGTACTATTTGCACTGTTGTTTTGTACACCTTACTTTTTAGCATCTCTGACATTCTTGTGTTGCAGACTACCAGTGGCACTTTGTGGCCAGTTGCCTGCAGCACCTCTGATTCTAACTCTGATCTCCTCAGTCAGAACTCCTTTCTCCTCAACCACACCTCCCAGATACTTGAAGCTGTTAACCTGTTCCACTATTTCCCTTCTGTCTCATTTTTCAGCTTCTTCAGATTTCCCCATTTGTTGCCATGACCACAGCCTTATTAGTACTTAGCTTCATCCAATATGCCTTCAGTTTTTTTTTTATTCCAGTCCCACATCAGTTGCAGAAGTTCTTTCTCAGAGTCTGCTTGTAATGCCACATTGTTTACATGGAGAAGCTTTATTGACCTGCTCCATCTGACAGATTTGCTGATGTAGTCCTTCACCAGTATGAACATGACTGGGCTCAGAGCTACACCATAATGCATACCCACTTCCACTAGAAACCCCTTTGAGTCACTGGGTCCTTGTACATAGCCTGCACCAAATCTACCAATGACTCTGGGACTTTGAGCCATCACAGCAGTAACCAAATCAGCTTTCTTGAGACCTTGTCATATGCTTTTTCAAGATTTAGGAATACATAGTTGGACTCTTTCCTCATCCTCAGTTGCTTTCTGCAATATCTGTTTCAATACAAACATCAAGTTGCATGTATTGTATCCTGATCTGAAACCAAACTGCTCATCTCCCATCTTATTTTCTTCGGCTATGTGTGTTTAGGTTCATAGGTTCATAGGTTGGTACTAGGCTATCAGCCCTAGGGCCTGTACAAGCCTAGCCATAACAATTCCCTGGCTATTTCTTCCCACAATATTTACTTCCCTGGACTCCTGTCTAGCGACTGATGTGATCCCTGAGGTAAATTTCCTGTCTCCCATCCAGTCATCAAGATTCCTTTTGATTTATTGGTCACCATCTTCAGCACTTTCATGCAGTAAAGACAAGCGTTTGGCACCTCTGTTGTGAATGTCCCCTTTAATTTTGTACACTGCCTCTAAAATGTTTATTTCTCTCTCATATCACCCTGAGTACTCCCAACAGCCATTTCTCTTCAAATGTAGCCAACATCTTGATCATATTTGCCGTAAATTCATTGCTTTCCCTGACATCATTTTAGCACAAACGATGTCGTCTAGGGTGGGTTCTCTGTTCTCTTTCATTATAGGCTGTGACAGAATAGCTTCTCTAAGGTTTTCTTCACTCATATACTTCTTAAAGTACTCCTTTTGGATGGATAAGAAGATTATTTCTGGAGCCCCTTATAAACTGCATCAGCTATCTTCTTTGTCTTTCTGTCATTACCTTGCAACCTAGTGGAGCTTGTTTATGCCATCTGCTTACTCACTTTCCAGAAACAGGCAGCGGCTATCTGACAGCTTATTATTTTGCCATTTGTTATTCAACCAATATTAATGCTTAGCCAGGTCCACCTTTTCTGTCTTCAACATAGTCCTGCACTACTTTCTTTTGATATATTCCTGGACTTCTGCAGTTCACCATCAGTTTTCCCTACAGTCTTATCTCCACAGCTGTCTTGATTGCTTTGAAATGATGTCATTAACTTCTGCTCCACCTATTTCTTCTTCTTCCTGAGGTGCTGTTTCCCTGACACTTTGCTCTGGTCACCTTTCAAGTCTTCAGACTAACCTCTGTTGATCTTAAAGCCTTCTCTGACCACTGCCATCTGTGGTTTATCCTAGTAAGCCAATCATTTCCATAGGAATAACACTGCAGTCTCTTATTCTACTAGGAGAAAATCTACTTGAGTTGCTTGCTGTCCATCCTTGCTTGTGATCTGGTGACTGTCTCGTTTGGTGAATCATGTGTTGGCCACCATTAAGATTTACCACACAGACGTCTAGCATGACCTTTCCCTCATTATTCATATTGCCTCACTCATGTTGACCCACGCAATCCGTATATCCAGTTCTGTCTCTCTTGATATGAATGCTCAGATCATCCATTATCATAACTTACCTCATTTTGCCTTACCTTATCAAGGAGGTCTTGCAACTGCCACCTGAATGCCCTCTTTTCCTGGACATTGTGGCCCTGATGTGGATCACAGGATAATATGACAGCTACTCCATCTTTACATGGGAGTCTGACTGTAACAGGTCTTTCATCGATTCTGGTGATATCCCTCGCTTTTGGAAGACGCTCACATGATTCCCAAACCATTTGGAGTCTGTCCTCTTCTGAGTAGCAGACTCAAATATTCAGCCTCCTCTTTACAATCATATCACTAACTTCCAAACCATGACCCAATGAAGCAAATCTTTTTGGCAGATTGCTTTATTTTATGTCCAGCTTTCACTCAACAAAGTTATCCTGGGTAATCCAGTCTGGACAACTGGACACCAGTAGCTTACTGACACTGTGCTGCTGGGTTTTATTACTGGGCACACAATGGTCAACAGAAGCACATTGGCCCCAGTCACCATTAGCATGTGTCCCTTGTATAGGTCAGAATAGGCTGGGTTCCCAACCCAGATAGCAAAGATAAATACCTATGCCCTTTTTAGCAACATTAATCAATGTGACAATATAACCTTGGGCCAACTTTTATACCACAGGTGGCTAGTCGTGAAAAGGCATCCAGCCACTGGTCTGAATCCTCCTACCTAGAGTATATTGTGCACCACAACTGAAGCCTAGAGCCATTGTCCCATAACACAGGCATGAGTTCAGTTCTCAGCTGGGGGTGCCTTCTGTGTGGAGTCTGCATTTCCTCCCTTTTTTTGCATGCATTTTATCTGGGTATTCCAGTTTTCTCCCGCATTTCAAAGACATGCTTCAAAGTGGACTGGGGACTCTGAATTGCCCATAGGTGTGAGTGCATGGATGTGTGATATGAAACAAAGACTTGTCAACCTACTTCTGTTTCCTCCTTTGCCTGAAAAACACAGTGGGTAGCAGTGGTTGCCCATAGGGTCACTCTAGGACTCAGATGTGGTTCATAGGAGAGTGAAAAAGACCTCTGCTGCTGCTCATGACACCATTTATTTTTGGGTACATTCTGTTGCATATCTCTCAAGCTGAATTGGAAAACCTGGGATCAAACCCAGTACCTTCTGTCTTTAGGAGGAAACAGCCAGCACATTTTTGGTGGTCTCTATTAAATGAACGAAAGTTACAAATCCCGAATGCTCACATGAGCGAAAATGCCTCAACTCGAAAAGGTTATTGTGGGGGGCTGTGCCCCCTACACCCCCCCCCGCAAAATATATATTCCAAGTCCAAGATCGCAATACAGTGAGGAAAGAGCAAATATCCTGATCTTCACTGTACTGCGATGAAAAAAAGGCAATTTCAAGTTGTGGCATTTTTGCTCTTGTGAGCGTTTGGGATTCATAACTTTCTTTCATTTATTAGGGACCCCATTTTTGGGAGGTGGGAGGAACTACACACAGACTCGGGAAGAACATGCAAACTCCACAAAGATGGTGACCAGGGTTTATGATCAAATCCTGGGTCCTGCATTTGTAAGGAAATGATCCTATTACATCTCCCAAATCTTACTTAATCTCTCAGAATAGTTTTGATTATTTCCACAATGATGCGATATTTTTAATAAAATTACACTATCGTTTTACTGAGTTGCATTCTCCTCCTAATCAATATTCAGCCAAATAAATAAACGCAAGCCCAGATCATAGCTGGTACTATCAGCCTACGTTACAGGTATACCCGGTAGGCACATATACACGTTACAGTCATTGTTGTCTTTGATGACTAAGTGGTTCACCAGATTTTTATATGGAAAGTACCAAACTGGCTTAACGGAGATGCATGACAAAAAAATAAAAAATATAATATGAAGAAAATCAGCAAATGGCTCTTTCCCACAAAATACACATTCATAACTGTATTTATGCATTAGTGCAAATTTGTGAGAAGATGAGTGGAAGTTATGTAAACACATAAAATAGTTGATAAATGAACGTAAGAGATTGGCAAACATTTATAAGCAATATTCCAGATAATAGACCAGTCAGGATTTATATTCATCCTCTGAGGATAAGTAGCTCAATAATTGCAAATGTGCAGTTTGGAGTAGTTATCTGAACTCCAGATGGAGTTATATAACAAAGATAAACTAGATAAAGTACATTTTTCTTAACATAAATAAACTATGAAGAAACCAGGTTCCATTTCCCCATACCAGATTTAAATAAATGTGAATATTTTGACACTGCTATCTTGATTGAGTAGTTGCATAACGATCAGCTTCTACTAAGACTCTAATTTATTCTTAAATTGCCATATGACTTAGTTCACCATTCTCTAATAGATGAAACAACCAAAGATCTTTAATCATATGAAATGCTGCTATGCTTAGCAATAAGTTATTTGTTAGCAAATTATGACAGTCAGCTAAAGGCTGTAATAGCAACAACTGTTAAATTGACAGTTTTTTTGAAAGTGCTTATTTTATCCAGGAAAGGTATGGAACTATAAGAAATACCCATTTCTGAATCAATGATCTCGTTCTCCCCGCGGTTGGGTGGGTGTTCAAAAGGCATGCATAAATGGGCGTGCCTTCATTGAAGGTTGGACGTCGAGCTGACACCTCGGCGTTCATGAAAATCTACTGCCAATCATTAGTAGACCGGAGTTCCGCTGTGGCGACTCCTAACCGGGAAAAGCCGAAAGACAAACATTGACACAATCCAGAGAGACAGATTATCTTCGAGAGGGCCAAATTGATCTGAAATCATAAAAAAGTGTTCACCATTCTTCTTATGTCAGTGTAAAATGGGTCAAAGTTTTGAAGAAGTTCACCTTACTTTTTGAGGTCTGACAAAAAAATTTTAAAATGTACTTGGAGGGTTTTATATTGCCATAGAAACTTCACAATTGCTCTTTCTTTTCACTGACTTAGAAAATCCCGAGGAATATGTGAAATTAAATTGATGCAGGTGTAGAACAGCCTTAGTAAAATATTTCTGTTAATAATAGAAGATATGGTTAAAAGGCCACATTTCAGTGTGCTTCAATTATCCAATTCCATTTTAATTTTCTTCATAGCTAAGCGGAACTGGCAAAGATCAATGACAAAAGAATCTTACCAATACCTGATGCCAAGGTACTTTGGTTCATTCAATGAAACATTAATGGAATAAACCAGTGAGGGATGAACCGTTGCAGCTTAATTGCTGAAAGGAAAAAAGAGTGTATTTTTCTAAACTAAATTTGTAACTGGAGGTCATACTATAATATGTTATAATTTCTAATACTAATTATAAAATAAGAAACTGCTGCATGGGAAATGGTTGAAAATTATTAAAACATATCAAGAACAAGTGTTTTCATCATAAAATCTAATCAGAGTGAAAACTCATTAAAAAACAGTCAACAATTTCACCATCAATTAACAAGCTAATTAAACATAAAAGAACAAGTAGTTTTATTTAAAAAAGAACAAATTAGCCTGAATAACAGATTACATTGGTCAATGCTTTAACTTTTTTTTAACTTCAGACCATTCTTAAAAAGGTACCTTAGCTCTGCAGAAAAAGACTGGGATGTTAATTAATGGCCATCTGTGCCACTCCCAATTAACCCTTTGAGATGATGACTCTCAAACTGTGGTATTCATTAAATAATGCTGGAGAATATAGTTTCATCCTTCACATTATGATAAAAATTTGCTACACTAACTGATGACTTTGTATAGTGGGTTAATGCTGCTGTTCCCTGAATCAAGGGTGCAGAATTTGAACCCCACATTACATTTTTTTAAACTTCTGCATAAATCTATACTATCCTTGCTGTCTAGTGGGGGAGCAAAGGACTAATATCCTCTGTATCAGGTGGGAGGGATATCTTGCATTTTACCTGCCTCTGACCTAACACACACACGTTGTGGTAATTTATTGCACTGTTCGGACTAGTTTGCTACTTGTGTGTCTCTGCTACCCTTAAACAAAAACAAAAAAAAAAACAAAAAAAATCTTGCTATTTACCACTTTCTATAATTTAAAAAAAAGTTCAGTTACAGAGTTGCTGTTCCGAACAGTTTGTAAGTTTCTTGGAGGCCAGTGCTTACTTGGGCTAAAGGGAAGTCTCTGTGTTCACCAGTGGCAGTGGTTAAACTCTGAGCAGCCTGCCTGTCCCTGTAGGAGTGGTTACTGCCTAGAAACTGTAGTTTTATTGGCCATTTTGGGTCAGTTCCAAACTCCTTGATCTCTCTCTCTCTTAAAACCCTGTAACTCTCTTTTTGCACGGTCTTGCGCACAGAGCAGCATCGGGCAGCACCGGTTAGCTGGGGTATACTATTCCTGGCTCCACAAAGTCTGCGCTGCAAATTTTCCCTTAGAACTAGGCAAGCCTCAACTCAAATACTTCAGATCAACTGCTCTTATTGCAGCACTTGCATAACCCAAATCAGCACTTGTCCAAATCTCCTAGACAGCACTATTATTTTTCAAATCTCCCAGACAGCACTATTATAATACAGCATAAGACCCTCAATTGTCCGCAAGACAATTGAACTTTACTTTTCCAAGCATGTCCAGAGGTCAGCTTCAGGTGTACTCTCCAGTTCATCTGGTGGAATTGGGCATCCTGAGGCAATGTTACAACTGCCTCATGTATACAGACAACCCTCTCCTCTTACCTCTAGACACAAACACTTGTGAGAGATGCAAATACACAGCCAGACTGGAGGCTAAGCGCTCCCAACCCACGACTGCAACAGACAGCCAAGAGGAGAAGAGACACACTAGCATCACACCACCAGTCATACATGGATCTACAAAACAAGCACCTGCAAAACATACACATAAATACACAAAAACATATTCGGAGGCACTAGGTACCAATCTGAAAAAGAAACAGGGCCCTCCAAAGCAGACAAGCAAGCAACCTGCACCTCCAAACACAAGCCAGAAAACACATAATTCACCTCAGCAGTGTGCCTCATAACAGCCCCTAAGGCAAAACACCATACCCAACACGCTAGTAATAGGAGACTCTATAGTAAGGCACACAGATGTTCCACTCACCAGGCTGAACAAGGAGAAGGTTACTGTCAGCTGCCTGTCGGGTGCTAGGATCCGCCACATAACACAGGCACTTAGGTCACTCCAGAACAAGTACAAGTATGACGCTGTCATTGTACATGTTGGTGTGAATGATCTAAGACGTACCTCCCTGGACTACATGAAAAGAGACATTGAGGAGCTCTCTGATCATGTAGCCCAAGCTGGTATGACCCTGACCTTGAGTAGCATACTACCTTCACCTAGAATGATACCACAATACAAAGACAAAATGATCAATTTCAACAATTGGCTAAGCTTCTGGTGTCATTCTAAGGGGATCCAGTGTCTGTCTGCCTAGATAGACACTGATAGACAAGCCTCGCTGTTTCACCAGAGATGGTTTGCACCTGTCACCCCTAGGCTTTCAAATACTGGCCAAGGCTCTTGCCGTCCCCATAGTGCCTTTTTTAGGCAAGGCTCAAAGGACAAACCAACCACCGTAACCAGCACAGGTAACCAAGAACTAAGGGTAATGCTACTCAGCGCCAGAAGTCTCAACCTCAAAATGCACGCACTCGAGGCACTCCTTGGTATGGAGAAAATTGATGTTTGTGCAGTGACAGAAACCTGGTTCAAGGCTCCAGAGAGCACCCCAGCACTACCAGGTTACAATTCATATAATACCTTCCGGCCTCAGTTATCGGATTGCAGTACAAAGGACAGAGGTGTATCCATATTCATCAAGGATACTCACATCTCCAGGTTAGTGGCACAGCGTGATGCCCCAGAGATCATCCATGCGCAACTATCAGCAGGCAAAACCACATTTCAAGTCATAGCCTGTTATAGATTGCCCACCATGTCCCAAGATGCTCACTCAGCATTCCTTGAGTCATTGGAAAATATAAAGGTCCTACCCAACATCATAATTTTGGGTGATTTCAACTACCCTGGTATAGACTGGGTGAACTACAAAAGTTCTAACTCCTATGCCCAGCGGTTCATAGAATTTATAAATTCAAATGCCCTTGAACAACTGGTATGTTTTCCCACTAGAGGGGACAACATATTGGATTTAGTCATCACAAATATGGGCGCCCATTGTACCACACCTGTTATCACTCCCTCTCTGGTCAGATCAGACCACAAACTGATAACCCTGGACATCCTCACCCCTCCACCTCCCCCAGTCAAAGAAACCATTGTAAAAAACTTTTCCAAAGCAAACTTCAAACTACTTGCATCAGAAGTGGAAAGCTTCACTATTCCCTTGCAGAAGGATAATGATATCCAGGATGCGGAATCCTTCACCAAGGCACTCTATATGCATCTTCAGGATTGCATGGACCATGCTATCCCAAATAAAACCAAGACTCCTTCCTCAAGCAAGAAGAAACCAGTCTGGTGGACCCCAGCCATAAGCAAACTATACAATAAAAGGAGGAGACTTATAGAAAAAAGGCCAAATCTCAAGTAGAAAAATCATCCCTGATCAGCATTAGTAAGAACTTGAGGGCCCTCATCAAGTCAACTAAAGCCAATTTCAAAAAGAAAGTTGCCAAGGATGCCAAGGATAACCATAAGGCCTTCTATGGCTACATCAAAAACCTAAATGGCAATGCTCAGGTCTGTTCTGAGCTTGTACAAAATGGAACAAAATACACTGACCCCACTGACATTGCCAACATCTTGGCTGACAGGTTCAGTGCAAGTTCCATTCCCCCTCACCACCTGCAGGGCATATTACTATTCCAGGGGATTGTGTAACTCCAATTATTACTGATACATTGGTTAATAAGGCTCTATTTAAAGGTAAAAACACTGCCTCCCTGGGACCAGATGGTGTCCCAGGCTGTGTCATACGCGTGCTCCAAAATGAATTAACCCTGCATCTGAATACCCTATTCAGTCTCAGCCTCTCAACAGGATATGTGCCCATAGAATGGCGCACAGCAATGGTGGATCCACTGCACAAGGTTGGGCCCACAACCGACCCTGGGAACTACCGACCAATAAGCCTGACCAGTCTGATCTGTAAGGCAATGGAGCGAATCATTATGGAACTCATAAATGGAGAGATTGGGAACCTCCAAACACTTGACTCCACACAGTTCGGCTTCATCAAGGGCAGATCATGCCTCCTGAACCTGGTGGATTTCTTTGAGACAGTTACTCAGGCTATAGATAAGGGAAAGGAGGTGCACACGGCTTACCTTGACCTTTCTAAAGCATTTGACACCATTCCCCATTTGGGTATTATTGATAAACTCACCAGCCTGGGCATAAACCCTTACATCACAAGATGGATCGCAAACTGGATCTCAGACAGATCCCACAAAGTAAGAGTAGCAGGATCTATGTCCGACTCCAGACCAGTAACGAGTGGTGTGCCTCAGGGCTCTGTCCTGGGGCCTCTCCTGTTTGGCATATACTTCTCAGAAGTACAGGCAAGCAATGAAGGGCTGTGGCTGACCAAGTTTGGGAACGACTGCAAACTGGGTGCTATAATAGAGTCTCTGCCCGACATGGATATCCCCCAGAAGGGCCTTAATGAGACTGATGCATGATGTCAAAGCCATGGTCTCAAGCTAAATGCTAAAAAATGTGTAGTAATCCCCTTTGGAAAAATCAGAGTACCCGCGAACTACCACATAGGCGGTAACCCCCTGAAATCTGAAGAAGTAATAAGGGATCTAGTGACCCAAGTAGATAGTCAGCTTTCCTTTGATAACCATGTTGCCAAGGTGGTTAGAAAATCCTTCTATGTGATCCATCTGATCCCGAAAGGGTTCACATCAAGATCTAGGGATGTAGTGGTTCCCCTCTACTCTTCCCTCATCAGACCCATTATTGAGTACAATGCACCAATTGGAATGTACCTGGCCAGGCATCTCCAGCAGCTGGAGAGACCACAGTGGTACCTCACTAAGAGGATTACTGACCTCAAACAGTTGCCCTACGCAGCACGATTGAAAAAACTAAGGCTTTTCTCTGTTGCATATCGCCTTCTCAGAGGCGATCTCTGTCTAACATACAGAGACATGTCCAACCCAGAACTGTTGAACATGCTCCACCTTAGCAAAACCAAATCTACTCGAACTACACGCTCTAGGGATATAAACCTCAGCACAACAATAAATAGAACATGCTGGAGGGATAGATTCCCTTCGCAAAGACTTCCCTTGCTATGGAACAAGGTCCCGATCTACATAAGGCAGAGCCCCTTACTATCACTCTTCAAAAGAAACCTTGACGAGTGGATGGGTAACAGAGAGTTCACACCAGGGATCATACCAACAGCTCTACTAGATAGGGGCCAAGGGTACTAGCTGCTAGATCAAGGGCCTAGGGATCTAACCAAAGGGGCGGTGAATACCGCACAACATGGCTGGGATAATATATGCCTTCAGGCAGATAGCCCAGTACCTACCTATGAACCTATGAACCTATTTTATTGTAAGTTTGTTCAAATGTTTCTGTTTTTAATATTGTGACAGGAGTGGACCACATTCCTAAGTCAGGCTACAATTATACCCAGAATTTCCTCTTTCTGCAGTTCATATGAAGTTACATGTATTGGTAATTTAAGTATGCTTGGGAATTTCTTTTTATTAGCCTTGTTGCTCCTACTACTATTACAACTATCTGTTTGCTTTTATTCCAGAAAGGCCTACTTTCAGCTGACATAGTATGGTATTTAATAATGCTATGTCTCTCAGTATGCAGGACACTATAATTGCTAGGTGTGACTCTTTTAGTTATTGATTTTACTTTTGTCCTTTATTCTTCTACAATATTTAGTTTTCTTGTTTCTAATCATTTAGTTGCATATTTTTTTCATTTTTAATAATTCTTTGTGGTTCATGTTTCCAGCCTGTATATTTAGTGCTTGCACAATCCCCACTGCAACAGTTTTGCCACATTAATGTGCTTTTCAGTATATAGACCCTTAGACATTATTATATTTAAACCAGCAAGAAGAAGAATGTCAAAGATAAAAGATTACAGCAGTTTGAGCACACGTGTAAGAAAGCAAAAGACAAACTGGTGAAGAACATTTGGGAGGGACAGTAAGAAGGCAAGAGGAAATGACAGTGTCCAGCAAAGAGATAAATGGACTGTGTGAGAGAAGACCTGCACTGCTGAAGAAGGTAGGAGAGTGACATTGAATATAGAGAGATGGTGACAGTTAATGTGACACCCCAACCCCATGTAGAAAATGGGAAAAGGGGGGTCAGTGATGATGAACCAGAAAGAAAATGTGCCACTGCTACCCATTCTCTACTATGGAACCTACATTTGTCTGTATTTTACACTTTTAATATATAGCATGTAACCAGCATGTGCGTAGTCTACCATCTTGAGCTGACAATATTATACCTTTCATCTTCTGGTTTAAATTCACCTCTCCTTAGCCATCCATGCATCATATCTTCTCTTGATTTAATATCTCACAATTGTTTGGATTTCCATCCCATTCCTAAGTCAGGGTATAACTAAAGTTCATGAAATTAGTACTGTTTCAGTCTTTGATGTTAGCCAAAAGTGTTCTTTGCAGCACCTACAATGTGCCCAAAAATGACTCCTTCTGCAATTCATATGGAATTATGTGTATTGGTTGTATATCCACGTATGACTGCAGATTCTTTTTTATTAGACCTATTGCCCCTACTATTATTGAAAATGTCTGGGTATCTTTCTTCCACATTGCTCTCATTTCTGCTTGCAAATCCAGATATTTTATGATTTTGTAATCATTAGGTGTAACAGTTTCAATGATCAAATTGCCTTTTGCTCATGAAGTACTATATATTTGTTTCACATCTATTTTTCAACTGTTGGGAATGGGTAATAACATGTGATGTACACTTCATTGTTCTCTATAATGCTTTGTGGTTCATTTCCAGTGCTTCACAGCTATATTGCACTGTTTGCACAAACCCCAGTGCAACTACTTGCCACAGTATTGTGCCTTTCAGTGTACAGGCCCTCTGCCATGAGTGTATGACACCCAGCATCAAGATATGCAACTGTTTTTAACTCTTTTACAGAACCTACATTTGTCTGTTTCTCCCACATGTTCAATGGACTTTGTAAACCAATGTTTATGTAATCGACTACCCTCAGCTGCCTTTATTAACCTTTCATCTTTTAGTTTCAACTCACTTCTCCATAACCATTCCTGCATCTTGATCTCCTTGATGCTTTATCTTATGGTTTATGGGCAATGTTTTCTCACAGAATGCCTGCTGGTAATGAGAAATTCCTTGCTTATATGTCTAGCATGTTGATGCCTCATGTGACAAAAAAAATCACAACCAGACAAGAAGCATTAGCTATACCCTCTGGAATTTGGAGATTTTATAAATATTTGTATGGTGATATTTTTTCGTACTATTGCCTACTGTGTGTTGATCATCTGACACCCGCCAATTGTTCCATTTCTTCCCCATCACCAGGACTAGAGTTGACCAGAAAGGGTAATTATGCAGAGATCCATCAGGAGGGTTCAAAGGTTTTCCCTTATGCTCTCATGGATGCTCAGCTAGCAGAGATGAAGAAGGATGTGCAGTGGGATGACTATACTGTTCATCCATCACTTCTACAAAGATTAATGCAAGCAAGCAGCCCTGGCCCTTCCCTCAGGCATGGGAGATATTTTCCCCAGTATCCATCAGAGACATCACACCACCCTATGTACTCCCTGAATACCTACAACCTTTCCCTCCACCAGGGAGAGACAAGCAGATTATGGCTCCTCACTATTCTTCCCTCCCTGCCTTGCTCCTCTAGTGCCAGAGTCATTATTCAAACTCCAGCCATCTAGGTCACAGTGGGAGCTCCATCCCCCTGCACTACAGAACCAGGTTATGGTAATTCTTTACCATGCTGATGGCATATGAATATAAAGTGGTCTACAAATCAGAAAAATGTCATGCTAATGCTGTGCTGAGGCATTGTATAGGTTACTTGTTCCAGAAAAGCCTACGATCTGGACTCATGATTAACTACTGATAACAAGTAGCATAGACCCTAAACAAAGTAAACACTGGACTGATAAATATCTAATTCTGCCACAGGTTCATTAACATAACTTTAAAAGTGTAGGCTATAATGACTGAGTCATGGTGTTATGCTGTACTCCTACAAAAGACTAGCCCCAAGTATAGATGATGCACATGCATTATGGGGGTCTAGATTCATAACAGCTTAACAAGGTTTTTCGATAGTACTGAAAAGGAGCATCAAAGGTATGTCCAGAATGAAAGGTTTAGCCAGATCACATATATGGTGGACTGGCATTGATCATTACGTGGAAAAGGAAGTAAATGTCCAGATCGTAGGCTTTTCTGGAACAAGTAACCTATACAATGCATCAGCACAACATTAGCATGACATTTTTCTGATTTGTAGACCACTTTATATTCATATGCCATCAGCATGGTAAAGAATTACCATAACCTTGTTTAGTAGTGCAGGGGGATGGAGCTCATACTGTGACCTGTGGCTATACTACTCAGAAACAGCTCCTCGTGGTCCTGCAGAGTGGTCCTAGCAGCAGAGAACTGAGAAAAGTGACTATTGCTGTTTTTTACCTAAAATACATTCTCTTGCTTACTTTGAACAAGCTTAAACTGTTTTTTTAGCTGTTTGTTGCATTATATATTATCTGCACTTAAAGTTAAATTTAGTCGAAAATTGGTAGAAAGTTGTTTGTTTGTTTGTTAAATTTAACTGTTGAGGCTACCCACTAAAGTGTGCTAGCCTGTGTAACTGATTTATTACTGTTTCCTGCATTTCTGTGTGCTTTCTATCTCAAAAACAAAAAAAAAAATCCTTGTTTTCCCGCCTCTCCTTGACTAGTTTAGACCAGTATACAGGCTTTGCTGTATTCTGGGCTGTGGTGTAGTTCCTGTGTTGTCCATTGCCTTACTTGGATAGAAGGAAGTTTCTTTGCTCACCAGTGGGAGTGGGGAGCCTTGAGCAGCCTATCTGTCCCTGAAGGAGTGACCTCAGCACAAGAGCTTGTAGTAATTGGTTGTTTTGGACCATTTCTAGCTCTTTTGAAGTTCCCTGTTTAAAATCCGTGTTTGTGCGATTGTGCGCATAGCTTAAACAAGGTTAAACTTTTTCTGGCTCCGCCAAGTCTGCTCTTCAAATTTTCCCTTAAGAAAGCTCTACTCTTATAATAATCAGTCTACTCACTTTATTATAAGCCTAGCACTTGTTCTCAAAACCTCTCTTCTAAGTAAGCATTCTCTAACTAAAGTAAGCACTACATCCACCTACCACCCCTGTGAGTACCCACTTCCCTTAAAGGCACAGCACTCCCTTATAATATTCTAGCATGTCGAGTGGTAGATTACTAGCATCCTCTCCAGTTCAGCTGGTTAATCTGGGACTCTTGAGACAATGCTACAATTGTCTCATGTACACAGTCAACCCTCTCCTCCTCCCAACAAACACAAATACATGTGAGAGATGCAACTATATAGTCAAACTGGAGGCTGAACTCTCTCAACTCAGGACTGGCAAGACCAGACAGGAGGAGAAGGTAACCACACACACAGCAAACCCAGTCCCACATAGACCTACCACAACTGCAAACCAAACACATAATAACACAAAGACATACTCAGAGGCTCTAACAAAAAACTTACCAAAACAACAGAGGCTCCCAAAGCAGACACCCAAAAATCCACCACCTCAAAACATAACACATGCAACACATACTTCAATAAATCAGTGTGTCAAACAATCGCAGCCCTTAAGGCCAAACACCATGCCTGATACACTAGTAATAGGTGACTCTATAGTCAGACACACTGACATTCCACTTACCTGACTGAACAAGGAGTGGGTAATGGTGAGCTGCCTATCGGGAGCTAGGATCCACCACATAACACACGCACTCAGGTCACTCCAAAGCAAGTTCAAATATGACTCCGTCATTGTCCATGCCGGCGTGAATGACCTGAGATGTACCTCCCTGGACTACATGAAAAGAGACATAGAGGAGCTCTCTGATTATGTAACCCAGGTTGGTATGACCCTGACCCTGAGCAGCATCTTGCCCTCACCAAGAATGAAGACACAATACAAAGACAAGATGATCAGCTTTAATAATTGGCTCGATTACTGGTGTCATTCTAGGGGGATCCAATGTCTGTCTGCTTGGGATGACATGCTGGACAAGCCACGCTGCTTCGCAAGGGATGGCTTGCATCTGTCACCACTGGGCTTCCGGATATTGGCTAAGGCTCTTGCCACCCCCATAGTGCCTTTTTTAGGCAAGGCTCAAAAGACAAACCACCTCCTTAGAAAACAAAAATGGAAAAAAATTAAGGGTAATGCTGCTCAACACCAGAAGTCTAAATCTCAAGATGCAGGCTCTCGAAGCACTCCTCAGTATGTAGAACATTGATGTCTGTGCAGTAACTGAAACCTGGTTCAAGGCTCCTGAGAGCACCCCAGTGCTACCAGGCTATACCTCGTATCATGCTTTCCGGCCCCAAAACTCGGGCCAAACCAAAAAGGGAGGGGGAGTGTCCATATTCATCAAGGACACCCACACCTCCAGGTTAGTGGTAACACATGAAGCATCAGAGACCATCCAGGTGCAACTAACCGTAGGCAAAACTGCTATACAACTGGTAGCATGTTACAGACCACCCTCCCAATCTCAGGAACCCCATTCAGCCTTCCTGAAGACATTGGAGGATATGAATGTCTCACCAAACACCATCATATTGGGAGACTTCAACTACCCTAACACAGACTGGGTGCATTATTGTAGCCCAAACACCCTAGCCCAAAGGTTCCTGGAATTCATAAATTCAAATGCAGTGCAACAGCTAGTCACCTCTCCCACAAGGGGAGATAATATACTAGACCTGATCATCACAAACATGGGGACAAAGTGCTCCACACCAGAAGTATACCCCTCACTAGTGAGATCTGACCACAAACTAATCACCCTGGATATACATATCCCACCTACACCCCCAACACAAAAGACTACAGTGAAAAACTTCTCAAAAGCCGACTTTACACTTCTTAAAATTGAGATGGTATCCTTTAAGCCCACTGGGCCAGTGGAAACCACATCCCACAATGCTGAATCCTTCACAAATGCTTTCTACGGACATTTCCAAGAATGCATGGATCATGCAATCCCAAATAAAACCAAGACCCTCTCCACCAAGGGCAGGAGTCCCGTCTGGTGGACCCCAGCCATAAACAAATTGTATAACAAAAGAAGGAAGCTACTGCACGACGGAGCAAAATCCCATAAAGAGAAGGCATCTCTGATCAGCACTAGTAGAAAGCTATGTTCTCTCATAAAAACATCCAAGGCCAACTTTGAGAGAAAAATCGCTATGGACACTAAAGATAACCACAAGGCCTTCTTCTGCTATGTTAGAAACCTGGGCAAAAACCCTCAGATATGCCCAGAGTTAGTTCACAATGACAAAAAATACACTGAACCCACAGATATTGCCAACATTCTGGCAGACAGGTTCAGTGCAAATTTCTCCCTCCTCACCCCAAAAGAAGAAATACTTATCCCAGCTGAATGTAACCTCCCTGTCATCTCAGATGTCCAGGTGAGAACCGCCCTCAGCAAAGCTAAAAACACAGCATCAATGGGACCTGACGGTATCCCAGGTTGCGTGCTACGTGAACTCCAAGAGGAGCTAAACCCGCACATAAAAATGCTATTTAACCTTAGCCTTACTACAGGATATGCACCTGAACACTGATGTACAGCAACAGTAGTCCCACTCCACAAAGGAGGCACCTCTACAGACCCTGGTAACTACCGCCCCATAAGCTTAACCAGCCTGGTCTGCAAAGCTATGGAAAGAATCATTATGGAACTCATAAACAGAGACATTGGGGACTTACAGACACTTGATCCCACCCAGTTCGGCTTTGTAAAGGGCAGATCCTGCCTTTTGAACCTGGTTGACTTTTTCAAAACAGTCACTAGAGCCATTGGCGAGGGCAAAGCAGTCCATACAGCCTACCTGGACTTGGCTAAAGCTTTCGACACAATACCCCACTCAGGCATCATAGACAAGCTCAACAGCTTAAATGTAAATCCATATGTCACAAGATGGGTTGCAAACTGGCTAAAGGATAGAACCCATAAAGTCAAAATCGCTGGAGCCATGTCAGACTCAAAGCCAGTCACAAGTGGTGTCCCACAGGGCTCTGTCCTGGGACCCCTCTTGTTCGGCATTTATTTCTCAGATGTGAAAGCAAACATGGGAGGGTTGTGGCTGACAAAGTTCACAGATGACTGCAAACTAGGCACCATAGTTGATACACCAGCTGACACATACACCCTACAGAAAGGCCTCACTGAAATGGACAACTGGTGCCGGAGTCATGGCCTTAAACTAAATGCCAAAAAATGTATAGCATCCCCTTTGGGAAAAACAAAGTACCCACAAATTATCACATAGACAGTAACCCACTGAGTACGGAAAAAGTAATCAGAGACCTGGGGACCCAAGTCAATAGTGATCTCTCATTTGTCACCCATGTTGCCAAAGTGGTTAGAAAGACTTTCTACCTTGCCCACCTTATCATGAAGGGATTCACATCCAGATCAAAGGAGGTCATTGTACCCCTATACTCCTCCCTTATCAGGCCCATGATTGAGTACAATGCCTCATTTGGTATGTACCTCACCCGGCACTTGCAACAGCTAGAGAGACCCCAAAAGTACCTCACCAAGAGGATCAAGGGTCTCCAACATATGTCATATGCTGCCAGACTAAAGAAACTCCAGCTCTATTCAGTAGCATACCGCCTACTCAGAGGTGATCTGTGCCTGACGTACAAGGCCATGTCCAATCAGGAATTGATGGACATGCTCCACCTCAAAAATCCAAATCCATCAGAACCATGAGAGCTAAAGATTTAAACCTCAGCACAAATATGAATAGGACATGCTGGAGGGACAGATTCATAACTCAGAGGCTTCCCATACTCTGGAACAGAATCCCAGTTCATGTTAGGCAGAGCCCCTCACTGACTCTCTTCAAGAGAAATCTTGACGAGTGGGTCATCTCTGTGTCACTACTAGACAGAGGCACAGTATTCTAAATCTATTATGTACACTTTTGTACCATTACATGGGGTGGCGAAAGCCACATCACTATGGCTAGGCTTATAAATGCCCCGGGGCAGATAGCCTAGTACTAAACTATGAAACTATGAAACTAAACATTTATGATGAATGTCAAGTAAAGAGTAACTCACTACTGAATGTACTTTTATTCCTATGGCCTAGAAATCCATGTTCTAGACTGCATGTGGACTATGCTGGGATATTCCTTAGAAAAATTATTTGGTTTAGACGGATGTTCATTCAAAGTGGAGGGATGTATATGTGATATAGAGAAATACTGCCAGCCCAACTATCTGGAATTTTGTAAATAATTCTATGTAATTTTTGAATATTGATTCGAGTTATACAGAACTGTATGTTATGTACTGAGCTAATATGTAACCACAGCATGCTCTGCTGACTTAGAACAGAAATGCATATAAACTATATACCTGTGCAAATGTATGCTTCAACAGTAGAAACTAGAACATAAAAGGGTTACCTTGGAAAACTTCAAGACAATAAGTTGAAATTAAGTTGCTTTATCATTGTGCTATAAAAGTTCTCTCTCAGTTTCAGTGTAGCAGACACAATGTGTAGAGCTAGACGTTTTTGTATTGTCTTGAAAGCGAATTAATTATTAGGTTTAAAACGTAAAAGTATTTTATTGTTTTACACTTTCCAAGATCTGCAAACATCTGAGAGAATTGTATTTTTCACACACACATGTTAAATTCTGTTAGTTCTGAGAAAAGGGGGTTTAGCTTGAGAATTAAAGTCAGTTGACAAAAAGTGATGTCATCCAAGCTAACCCAGCAGTAATATTTGATATTAATTTAAGAACTCTCACAGAGAGAGACTGTGCATTTTGTATTTTGTCTTGGACCTAGAAAGAACATCCACTCACCATCACCATCTGCACTTGCCTTACTGTAAGTAAAATTTAGGTCATAGGCTCTCTTTTAGAGATAGATAGGAATATAGTAAAGATTAGTTTAGATGTTTTCTGTATTTATTTGAGACTGTTCTGCAATGTTGTTTTAAAATATTTCCTGTGATTTTGAACTCTGAAGTTACTGTGTTTGTGTACTGAGTATTGTCTTGTTCTTTGATTATTAATTATTAAATATATTTAAACCTATCTTTGTGGCTGATATTTGAGACATATTTAAGCTCTTAAAGTACTTGCATATGTATCTGGTGACACTGTACAGGCCAGTCCTAATTAAATAGTCTTGCAAGTCTTGGTTAGACTACTATTTATATTATTAGTGACATTACACAGTAGGATTGGACACCCTTTGGTAAGGGCCTTAAAAGTAGCTGATAAGAGTGGTTGGTGGCAGTGGAAACTATCTTGTAATCTGGGCAGAAGGAGGCATAGCTAGTAAACCTGTGCCAGCCTTTCCCAGGAGTGTGTGTTTGTTTGTATAGCAATCAAACCTCAAAGACTGTGTGTGTGTTAGCCACTTGGGCAGGGACATGAAGCACTGGTTGGACAGAGATGGTGCTGGAGGTTTTAGCTTGGCCACTCAGGTCAGATCTCAACCCTATAGCTGTGCCAGTGAGGAGTCTTATTGGTGATCTGGAGAAAGAGGAGAAACCAACCCAAAACTGGCTGTGGCCTCTGTGTGCTCTTAAGGGAAATTGTACTTTACTGTGTGTGTATACTTTTCATCCTCCCAATGTGTATGTCCCCTAGCTGTTGCCAGTGGTGAGGACTGAGGCTCCTTGATTACTGGGCCAGTGCTGGGGCATCACAGTATATGCCATGAGTTCCACTGCTCCACATATCACCACTGAAAGCTGATAAAAGTTTTAGTTTATATTGTCTACCAGAAATGTCAATGACTGAAAATGGTCGCTCTTTACCTATGTGAAATTTTCAGACTTTATGAAGGAAGTCTAATTTTCTGTGTAACTACAGTTTCAACTAATAGTCTGGAAGAAAGCACAGACAACAATGGAAGAGATAAACAATTAAAAGGTCACAGTTTTTGTACAGCTATACTATTACTTGAAAAATAACAATAGGTTTGTCTGTGGTAAAAATGCTAATGTCATAAAGGCAGAGATACACACTGGAATTGCTTGCACCACTACTTCTAGCTCTAAAAAACCTCCAAATAAAACAGTGGACTCATACACACAGTTTTGACAAATGCACCTGGTCGAGAAGTTCTACACTTGATGATGAAGGCTATCCCCAGGAGCCAGAAAAATTTATCTTGTTGTGATAAGCAAGTTTACATAATAAGTGGCCATGCAAAGGGAGGGAGTGATTTGAAATGCGCTTGGCAAAACTGAGCTAGGCCACAAAATGTCACAGCCACCACAATAATCAAATAACCATACAACAACATGGAAATCAGCTACATTATTAATATGAGTCATAGTGAAAGTAAATGAAAGCAAACAATATGATGGCCTGATTCAGAAATGCATATTCTTTGTGTGATGAGACACAGTTACTGGAGCTGCTGACCATATTAAAATGCTGGAGTTACAGGACAGAGACAGAGAAAGCATGTATGGGCTAGCCACCACTTTAGTAGATCTGTATATCCAAAAGACTGTTCTCATAGTCACTGATATGCTTGCTGTGATCCATGGTACCACTGAGTCTACCATCCATGTCTATCATACTATGTCCTTCATGACATAGAAATAGTGGACCACTATCATGTGCATAAAGACACCATACAGGAACTGGTTGAGATATATCACCCTCATATGCAGGCAGATTGGATGCACACAGTACCCATCCCTGTGGACACCAAGTTTTGTGCAGCTATGAGAATTTTGTCTACATGCACCATCCAGAAACTAATGGGAGGCACTGTTAGTATCCAAGGTATCAAGGATACTCCACCAGTTTCTTGATGCCATGCTGCAGCATGTGGAGGAGTATCTGTGTTCCCCACCAGAGAGGAGAGAAGTAACATCCTGCATGACCCACTTCCAGGAAGTAATGACAGCCATTGACTGCACCCACATTGAAATAAAGGTCCCATCTGGGAAACAGGGTTAATGGTATATTAACTGTAAAGTGTCCTACTTCATTAACTGTCAGGTGATTTGGAATGCACAGGGTATAATAAACAATGTACATAAGGCCACCCAGGCAGTGCCCATGATTACCATATCTGGCACATGTACACCTTATATCAACGGTTTATGCAGGGCAATTTTCCACAGAGCCATCTTATTGGTGATACTGGATATGACTAGAAGCCATGGTTAGTGATATCATTAAGAAAGCCACAGACCAAGGCAGAGAATACATACAACACTGACCTGTCACAGTCCTGAATTACTGTCAAATTTGTGTTTGGACTGCTTAAGGCCCACTTTCCCTGTCTAGATGTCCTCATTGCATTATTGCACAACATGTGGCAATGCAAACAGATACAACAGGGGCAAAACATGTGCGTATGTCAGCCACAGGGTATGACCATGCAAGGCAGAGGCGGATATGTATTATGCTGTGGCATTAGCTAAGAGGCAGTGTCTGTTTTACAACTATGGATCAGACCAAAAATAACACAGAAATGTAATAATGACTCATGAAGTACTACAACATGGCTATGTTATGCCATGCACGGACTGGTCATGCTGTCTATTAGACACAGGCTACACAGACAGCAGCATACTAAGAGCAGGGCACAGTTGTCATAATATGCGGGTGGAGGGACACAGTGACAGATGTCAACAACACGCAGTGTGTGTATTTGTGGGGGTGTAGACATATGCTGTTTGCAAATGTGTGTTTCATGGACAGACAAATGTGGGGAGCTAGGAAGACTGATCAGTAAGAGGATGGTGTCTCCATTGTGGTGTGACTGGGCAGAGGAAGGGGCAGCACTATTGGGAGTGTGTTGGTGGGCATGGACACAGCTCCAGCAGAAGATGCAGTTCTGTGCTACGGTCTAAAGGACAGGTCTAGGACACTTACAGGAGATGTGTTTTGACTGTGTATGGCAGCCATTCATGGGCCTGCAGTCTTTAAGGAAGGTCACAGGTACAACCCACATTGCATGTAGGGGATGGAATACTCTGTGAATAGAAACAATGTGGTGTGCTACAGGTGATCTCAGTACAAACACAAGCTGCATCTGTGGCCATAGCATTCTGTAGTGCCCTCAACACTGGATGGCGGCATGAAGGTAGAGGCACTAATGGACCTAGACTGCTCCATTCCTTCCTATGGTGGGCTTCTGTACTAGAAGTGGAGATGGACTGACCATGAAAGGTGCTCTGGCCTTGAGGAGTGGCTGCACATGGACACGTGCTGCATATAGAATCACTGCACTGACTTTCCACTATCCTACATAAATGGGTCATGGTCTTACACAGATTGTCATATGGGGTTCCTATCAGCAGACTGAAGATGCATATTTTCAAATGCATCTTGGTCGAACTGACAAAACCGAAACTGCAAAATATCGAAGCGGCATGTAAGCAAATTCTTTCCCTGGGAAAGAATTTGCTTTGCCGCTTTGGTACTTTGCCATTTTCGGCACTGTAGTGGGGTCTCATAGTTGGTATATATAAGTAAGGGGGGTGGGGGGGGCACAGCCCCCACATCGGGGGGTGGGGGGTGAAGCCCCCCCACTTAATCTCATGCTTTAATGTACTTTCTTTTTTTTTTTTTTTTTGTTGGAACAGTGATTTTTTTTCCCTTGGAAAAAAGTCGCTGTTCTGACAGTTCGGTTTTGTAAGCTTTCACTTACATGGGGTTGATTAATCACCATTCGCTTCCCTAAGTGTTCGGTGATCTAATATAGACCCATCATATGGACTATGTACCACCCAGACCAGATCAGCTACAGCTGCTTTGGTCTTTGCCTGTCCCTGAAGATATGCCAAGTAGTGCCTACAGAGACACTAGGATCAGGAGGGGAGTGGTATCCATGGCATTGGCAACCTCACCAACCCTTGCTACTGTCCTCACACTCAGTAGAGCTGCTAACAACTAAAGAAAAAATCTACTGCTGCTGAAGTAGAGGACGCTCCTTCTGATGATGTGTAAGTCAAATCCTGTCCTACTGTGGCATCCTGGGACTGGGAGGTGGGTTGTACAGGTGCAGGAGCTGTGTCCACGGAAGAAGGAAGGAATATGGCTATCACATTACCTGTGTCTACTACAGCCACTATGATCTCCAGTGGTGCCGAGATTGACTGCATTCATCAATGACCCAAACAGTTCCCAAACATCAAGTATGGCTATACCCATGGTGGAGGAAGCTGACAATGCAGCACCTGTGGAAACACATAAGCATACCCAAGTACATGAATACACTCTTCACCAATACCCACAGCTCAGAGTAGGTCAACCTCTATTAACAGTATGCCATGTAAACTTATCATACCTTGAGCAGAATGGTGTTTTTGAACCTGTAATACTGATGTGCCTACAACCAAGAAAGAAACCCTGCTTATTAGTTGTATAGTCCAGACTCAGAAAGGTAGCACAGATTGTCCAACATATTAAGATATACCCACTTGGTGCATCAGCAATTGATATTCAAAATATTCTATGCAGTTCCACTCCCAGATCCAGTACTAAACTGTTGATAACTGTGTTGCCTGATCCCCTAAGCAGAGATACCAAAAACTTCACAATATTTATTATCACTGACTTGTGCTGGCAGACCCCAACCATGTTTTTTTGCAGGCAGGTTGCCTTGTTATGCATTTGAGCAGTTATATTACTGACCCTTTTTTAAACTTACTTGTAGATTCTGTTTTAGCCACTGACTCTAAAAGATCTCACTGGGCACACTAACGGAAGGCTAAGTCTGATTTAATATTCCAGATTATCCACCAACCACTCGCATGGACATTTTGCAGCAGGATTCATTCTCTGCCTAGAACCTCACCTTCCTTTGTTTCTCCATGTCAGGCATAAGTACCTGTAATAGCAAGGAAATATACATGCAAACTGTTAACATGTCATACGTTACACACATATAGCTCAGCAACATATGAATATACTCCCTGTTTATGTAGCCTGTGTTACAACTCACCCACAATGAGGTACAGGCCACCCAAATGGATGCCATGCAAATGGTACCCTGACAGCAGCATTACCATGTAAAGGAAACCATGGAAAAATACAGGGATGTTGGGACCAGGTCATATGTCATCTGCGTCTACAGCCCACAGTGGCACACATACTATGTCTATCTAAACTGTGGCTTGATACAAGTATTTTTCAATGCATCATGTCTGCCTCTTAACTGAAAGTGCTATGGGCTCAGTGCTGCACATTGTCTTAACAGTGGCATACACAATGAATGCCGCCTATAGTATGTCTGCCCCCACAGATTTCTCAGCCATTATATGACCCCTGTCATTAGCGTGTGTGAGCAGACCAACAGTAAACAGAGGCCTACTCCAAGACATCCCTTGGGGTGTCAGTTCAATCCCCTAGTATTACCCACACAAAACCTCCTACGGTGTGGAAATCCCACATCCCTTGATCCCAAGCCAAACACACATTACCATGGCTTAAATATATATATATATATATATATATATATATATATATATATATATATATGTGTGTGTGTGTGTGTGTGTGTGTGTGTGTGTGTGTGAGTAAGAAATTAAACAATGCAACCTATCCCCTTGAAACATTTATCCATTCTGTTAAACCTCTTTCTTCATTGTACCAAGGATGCTGTGGTGTATATATATATATATATATATATATATATATATATATATAGCTCTCTCACAAGATCAAATTACTTAAAAGGTCAAAAAAACTAAGCTTGAGCCCAGAATCTCAAGTTTTCAGTCAAATTGTTGTGTGAAAAAAAAAAACAACAGTTCACTTACATGTTTGCAAGAGGCAGAGTCCCCCTGCACTCTTCCTGCTTAAATATATCAGCTCTGTGACCGCACTATAGCGGAGGAATGGAAATCCTCCCGTTGTGCGCTTCTGCATACAGCGCTGAACGGGAGATTTCCCTCATCCCCGCTGTAGTGCGATCTCAGAGTTGGTATATTTAAGTAGGGGGGAGTGGGGGGGTGCAGGGGAGCTTGCCCCCCTGCAAAAACATTGTAAAGACATTCTTGCAATGTCTTTTATGTACCCTTTAGAATTTCGAGTTGCTGAAAATTCGATCTTCTGGGTTCGGTCATATATATATATATATATATATATATATATATATATATATATATATACACACACACACACACACACACACACACACACACACACACACACACACACACACACACACACACACACACACCATTGCATAACTTGTGATTGCACATGGAGCTTATTTGTAAATGTGCTAGATATTCAGTATTGGGTCAGGTAAAGCAGATACACCAAGAAGGCATTCACAACGATCAAAAATTCAAATTAAGAAATGCATAATGTATAGCAGTCGATTTGGTTGCCTAATATGTGTGAAACTGGAGATCTTGTCCTCTTAAGAGGACAAACGGGATAACCAATTTACATGGTGGTGGGCATGCTTGTCCAAGCTCCATTGGCATCACCTCTCCTGGCTTTTTTTTTGTTTTGTTTTTAGGCTTTAGCCTTGGTAATTTTAAGATGCCATTGATGTATGGCACAGATTTATCAGCTTTTTCAGACTTTGCCACAAATCTTTATAGTACTCCATTGCCTCCTTGAATCAAAGTATGAGCAGCTGGAATTGTATGATGGTAACAAAGTCCCTAGCCTTCATTTCTAGAAACTAAAGCCCATGTAACCTCTAGCTGTTGTAAACCATCTGTTACCTGGTAATAAAGCTGATCACTGAGGTACAGCAAAGGAAAGTGCTTAGTGGTCCTCCCTCTTATCAGTCCAGTGGTGCTGCTGGAAGTTTAGACGTCCTTCTGTATCACTGTTGCAGTATTCACCTTAGGGATCTCCTGCCAAGGGTAGCCCAATGTCCGGCCAGTAAAACAAAGCATTTAGACCTTTTGTGTGCTCTGTGTTGCATGTATGCTTTCCACTTCTTTGCCACCAGTCGGAACACATCATTGCTCATTGATATGAACACCTTTGCTGTGCTGAACATCTAGCCATCAGAAGAGTGCCCCATTGGAGTCTTTTTTCCCATTTTGGTCTTGTTCTCTCTTGGTTACCCAGAATTCATGTCATCCAAGAAGAGAAAATCAGTGTAGGTGGCAAATTCCCCATAAGGATCATCAAAACAGTGTCTTTTTTTCCTCTGGATCCTTCCCACGACCATACATCCTGCAGCATTTGTGCCTAACACTCTTAGAAACTGGTTTTCTCTGGCTCTCTATTTTGAAAACCAGAGACAAACTGTCAGCCCATGGGTAGCATTATAGAATCTTCTAACCCTGAGATATGATTTAGTAAGAAGGCCAAGAAATGATCGCCAGATTCTTTAGCTGTGCAGCCTCCACTGGACATTTCTCTAGAATCTGGTGATAACTCTGTAGGCTGTCTCATGTTCTACTTCAGATTCCTCTGCCATGACCCCATCAGAGGATGGCACAGATCTTTCTTCCACATGTCCTCTGAGGCTTTGCAGGTGTCTGCTCCAAATATAGAGGGATTCCACATATTCTGCTCAGGGAAGAGGTTCCAGGTTGTCTTACTGAATCTTGTCAAGAGTCGGAACCACCAGTATTAGGGCTGATGTCCTACCAAGAAAAAGCAGAAGACTAAGCATACTTCTGTATGCCCTATGGATCCTCAAAGGGAATGGCAAGAGTTTACTCAGGCGCTGTTTAATACCTTAATAGTCTTTAAGCCTTTCCAATGGGTTTCTGTGCCTACGCTTCCTTGGACTTCATCTCCTTCCAAACAGACTAGGGAACCTGATTCTTCAGATGAGGATTCAGTCTAATGATGGGTCCTTGTCTTACTCTTCTCAGATGCCTTTGGCTTATGGCTCTGATGAAGAGTCCACTAGTCTATTTTGAGGAATTTCTTATGGAGATGCTATAGCTAGAATGATAGAATATTTTAAGAGGGATTCAAGTGTCTGATAACCAGAAAGGTGGCATGAGCTGCTTCAGGTGGATACTCCTAAATATCTTCTGCAGTCCTTCCTTTGTTGGCTGCTTCATTAGATGCCTTTATAGCTGCTTCTATGTCTGCTGATTCTCAGCCTCCTGCTCCAAGAAACCTGACAGGTTCTATAAGGTTTATGAGAATTGTCGATTCCTATTTAGAAGACCTTCTGCTGACCCTGCTGTGGTGTAGGTCTCCTCTGAAAAGCCTTCTAAATGTTTGCCCTCTTCCAAGCTTCTGCCTTCAGATAAGAATAGTAGGGCAATGGAGAGAATTGGTAAGGTTTATACTGCTTCTACTTTGGGCTTTCAGACCATCTATTACCAGACCCATATGACCAGATATGCTCTGGCCTTGATTGCCCAGGCTTGTCAGGTTATTTCCAACCTCCCTGATTCTGAAATCTTCTGCTCTATCTATTTGGGTTCTACTTCTATGGTGACTCATCACTCTGTCAAGTGTAGCTATGATGCTGATGATGCATCTTCAAGAGCTGCTGCCTTTGAGTCTGTCATGAGGTGTTACTCTTAGCTTTGCCTGCAGTCATTACCAAGACAATAAGGTCAAGTTGCTGGATGCTCTTTGAATAATAAAAATCTCTTTGGGACTGCTGCTCTTATGTCTCTTTTGGGAAAAAGATAAAGCTTTGCAGGATCTTAAACATTTTTCTGTCCCCTATTCCTAAGTTCCAGAGGTCTGCTATTGTTTGCAGGCAGCCTCATTAGGCCACTAAAGGCACAGAGGGTGGTAGGTGAGCTCCTCCTACTAAGACTTCTAAGGCTCCTGTGGCTCAGAAGCCTCCTTTATCAAACAACTCTGTTTTTCTTTGACATCTTGCCCCACCTTCCACCTCTCAGCCAGGTCCCCTAGTCACTTTGGCTCTCCCTTTGTCTTCCATCCTGGGATTCTTGGGTTTTATCTATCATCCATCATGGTTACTTTATGGTTTGGTAGTCTCTCCCTCATTTTTCAGGGATTCTCCATCCTCCTCTGCAACAACTTTCTCTTTTCTCAGAGATCCTTGGATCCCTAATGGACCAGGGAAGTATTCAACCTGTCCCTACTTCACAAGTAGGAAAGGACTTTTCCTCCAGCATGTTTCTGGCCCCTTGAAAGGAGGGCAATTGAGAGACCTATTCTGGGTATCTCCTTCAACACCTTTCTCAAGGTTCCTTTTCAGATGCTTACTCTTCAATCCCAGTTTCCCCTGTTGCTGCCCCAGGCTTTTCTGATGTCCTTGGATACTTACCATCATATTCCTATTTACTCTCTCTTTAGGAAGCTTTTACATTTGTTTCTCCCTTTTATTTTTAGTTCTCTGCTTTGCCCTTTAGCTTTCTACTGCCCCAAGGGTATTCACAAAATGCCTGGCTCCTGTGACTGCTTTCTGCAGGCTCAAAGGCATTCAGAATTTTCCTTATCTAGATGACATGTTGCTTCAGGCACCTTCTCCCAGTCGCCTGTTACAGGATCTGGAGTTTACTATCTCTCTTCTTCACACTCTGGGGTTCACTATCAACCTTGAAAAGTCCTTCTTGACTCCTTCTCAGGATCATGTGTATCTGGGATGCAGGATTCAGACAATGATAATGTGGACCTCTCTTCCACCTCCAAAAGCTTTTTCATTGATCAATTTCTTTCCCTCTTCCTCTGGATGGAATGGCAGGCAGAGTTTATTCACACCCTGGGATTCATAGCCTTGTCTATTCCCGTGCTCTTCTTGCCAGACTGCATATGCAGAAGCTTCAATGGTACCTTAAGTTAGTTTGGCTGCAGCACTGTCATCCTCTGCAGTAGGAATTAGTGGTGGATTCAACAGTTCACTCTCAAATCAGGCCTGCCCTTTCAACCTCCTGCCCCTTCTCAAGAACTGTTCACCGATGCCTCAGACATGGGGTTGGAGGCTTCACGTGGTCACCTGAAAGTTCAAGGTCTCTGCTCCCCCCAGTCAGAAGTCAGAACATACCAACATCAGAGATGAGCACTCTGATTCTGGCCCTCCAAACATTTCACACCATGTTCTTTCAAGGCCCCTTGAAAGTGTACACAGACTACTACTGATGGGGTATGTCAAACAAGCAGGTAGGCACAAAAATCTTATCTGCTCTGCAAGGTGGCTCTTCAGGCTTGGGAAGTGTGCCTCTGTTATCAATTAACTCTTCAGGCAGTATACATTTCTTCAGAGCATGACCTAGTGTCAGACTCTCTGAGCAGGTCTAAAATACAGGCTCATGAATGGATACTTCAAAGAGATGTGTTTCTGGATGTTGTCCATCAGTTGGGTATTAGTCAGGTAGATCTTTTTGCCTCCCCTCTGAACAGGCAGCTCCCTCTCTTCTGTTCCAGTGTGCCATGTCATCTGGCATGGAAGACAGATGCCCTTTCTTTTCCTTGGAAGAGGATGTTTCTTTACGCTTTCCCTCCACTTCTCCTACTTCCAAAAGTCCTGCAGACAAATAAGTTGGACTCCCCAAAAATCTTGCTACTGACTCCCTTTTGGCCAAGACTGCACTGGTTCCCCCTCCCTTCCCATTTACTCCAGTGCAGCTCTTTTGAGTGTGTACCTTTAACTCCCAGTGGGTGTGGCTTGAGCCTTTAAAAAAATTAAGTTATCCCTTTACAATTCTAAGAAATACTCATTGACAGAAGTCAAATATCAATACAGTTGTGTTTGCCATCCTGTATGCTTCAAGATAAAATATTCTGATACCTTGTATGTAGCATGGTTTTGGAATTATTAATGCAAATATGAACAAGCAATATTTGACACCTAGAGGTGTCAGTAGGAGGTAACTGCAGAAACGCCTGGAGGCGCACTTAGCTGTAATGAGTTGCATCTGGCCAGGGCAGTCACCACAAGTTACCTTGCCAGTTAGACCTTCTCACACAGGACAAGGGGTCTCCCATCCGTCCTTACTTGCCCACTCTTCAGCTGACACTGTGGGTGATAGAATTTTGATCCCTTTCAGGCGCTTGTTCTTTGAGAATATGCTCTTGGCTTTACAGGAGGCAATGAAACCCTCAACCAGAAAATCTTATGTCCATAGGGAAAAGATTTTCTGGGTGGTGTCATGCTCATAACCAGAGCCCTTTTTAGGGGTGGCACTTTGGTCCGCTCAGTCTGGCTTGGCCTATTCTGTGAAGGCCCATTTGCCAGCCATTTCTGCTTGTCTGCACTTGATTCCTCTATTGAATTCTTGTTTTGAGGTCATATAGTTTCTTAAAGGCATCCTGCATCTTAGGCCTCCAAGGAAACCTACTCCTCCCGCCTCAACCTTAATTTTATTTTGAAAATATTGAATCAGGCTCCCTTTGAGCCTGCAAATTCTGCTTCTTTGCAACATTGCACCTGGTAGACTGTTTTGATGCTGACTCTTACTTCTGCTTGAAGGGTCTCTCAGCTTCAGGCCCTTATGGCCATTCCTCCTTTCTTGGTTTTTCACAGGGACAGGGTGTCCCCTTCTTAGTAATCCTTTTATGCCCAACATAGTAAATGAGTTGTTCTTGAATCAGTCAGTACAACTCCCTTCCTTTTTCCATTCTCAGTCTGCTAGTGAGAGGGTCTTGCATACTTTGGATTTGTACAGACAGCACTGGTACTATTTGGATAAAACTAATGCCATTCATAAGTCTGACCAGCTTTTTGTTTCTTTTCATCCCAGGACATTGGGTTTAGCTGTTTCTAAGCAAACCATCTCCTCCTGGATATCTAAGGCCATTTCTTTTTGTTATACTTTTCATGGCAAATCTTTGTCTATGTCTGTTAGAGCTCATTTCACTAGGGTTGTTGCTTCTTCTAGTGCTTTCTTCAAGAGGTAGACACCAATTCCATCCTTGAAGCTGCTACTTGGTCTTCAGTCATACCTTTACTGAGCATTATAAGTTGGATATGGTTTCTAGGACAAAAGTGGGTTTTGCTGAAACCATTTTATATGGGTCTGAGGGCTGTTCTCAGCCTTCCACCTCCCATTCTGTTTTTTGAGCTTTTTTAGTCTCTCTTCTGTTAGAATACTGCAACAGTGATTTACAGGGACATTGTACAGTTGTGTAAAATCTTACCATAACAGTTGATGTCCTTCTCTTCACTGTTGCAATATTCACTGCCTGCCTCCAACCCCATCTTGTTCTGTTTTTTGTTTTGGATTCCCTTGTAGTCAACAGTCTCCCCTTTCTCTTCTGCATTTTCTCCTTCTGGATGCCCACTGACTCCTTTGTCCTATGGAGACTGTTCTCTACTGGGACAATTCAGTTCTTGGTAACTTTGTTCATACGTCAGTTTTATGTATTACATCCTGTGTGAGGAGCATGTGTGTGACATACATCACATAGAAGATCATAGGGCTGTTATACTGGGTGAATGCTGAGCTGCACTGGACAGGAGATCCCTATAGTAAAGAATACGGCAACATTGAAGAGAAGGACATCTACTATTATGGTAAGATTTTTACACAACTCTACTTTCCTTGCAAAAAGAATACAAGGTGCGACAAACTTGCACTATGCAGAGCACCTTAAAGCACTTTCACTCTACTCAGTCTCCAATGTATTGCTGATGGGCTGTCTATGCCTGGCTTACAAGGCATCCACAAACCCCACTGTTATGAATCTGCTGCACATTCATAAGTCAGAGTACCATAAATACAAGTTCTAGGGACATGAATTTTATCTGACGTAAATAGAACATGCTAGGGACACGTGTTCCACACACTGCCCTTCCTATGGAACAGGCTTCCCATTAATATGAGGCTGAGTTTGTGTATTATCCAGTTTAAGTGCAACTTAGACCAGTGAATGGGGAATAGGAAATCTTACACTGGTCTGACACCCATGTCCCCTATGGACAGAGGTACTTTATAAATGCCTGGCCATCAGAGTCCTATTTGGATATAGGACATCATTCTCTTGGGAAAACTTGGCTGGGCTTAGAAAGACCCCCCCCCAGATCATTAGCCTAGTAACAATCACTGATCCTATGTCAGAGTGGGGGATTCCATATCCAGCAAGATGTCAGTCACCAGTGGAGTACCACAGGGCTTGGCATTGGTCCCCTCCTGTTTGAAATATACTTCTCAGATGTCAAGGCAAATGTAGATGCCCTTTGGCTGACCAGGTTTGATGATGACTGCAAGTTGGGGGCAATCACTGACTCCCCAAATGATATCCTACAGAAAGAACTGTAGCAGACTAATGAATGATGTCATAGCCATGGCCTCAAACTAAACACAAGTGCATAATAACTCCCTTTGGGAAATCAGACACCCCTGCAAATTGCAACATTGATAATACTCCCCTCAGTGGCAAGAGATTTGGGTACTCAGTAATCTGAACTTTGACCACTATGTGTCCACGGTGGTGAGGAATTCATTTTGTGTGGCTCAGCTTATAAGTAAGGGCATGGCATCCGGATCTAAGGATTTAATAGTACCACTGTATTTGGCCCTCATCAGACCAAGTACCTCAACAGGCACCTCCAACAACTGGAGCATCCTCAGATGTTTCTCACCAAAAACAGATGTCATATGTGGCCTTATTAAAAGCCCTATCACTGCATTCAGTTTCCTTCCAATTAATGAGGGGTGATCTGTTCCTGACCTACAAGGTAGTCTCTGACCCAGCCCTGATGAAAACTGAATAAGGGTTACCTCCTCCATGGATCTAAACCTGATCTTTGACATAAATAGATCATGCTTGAAAGACATAATGTGACCCAGAGACTGCCTCTCCCGTGGGATAGGCTTCCTATTCACATGAAGCAGAGCCCTTCCTTGATGATCTTAAAGTGCAGTCTAGACCAATGGATGGGGGATCACAAATTTACAACTGGGGTGTGCCCATGTCCCTTATGGACAGGGACAGTCTGCAAAAATTGTCAAACCCTGCTTGCTGACCCTTGCTGTTTTTCCTTTAGGGATAGAAAATTGAGTAAAACTGTCTAGGCTTGTAAGGGCTCTTGAGCAATTAGCTTAGTCTTCTATGAACCTAAACAAATGGCAATGTACGAGGTTAAAGGAACTTGACGTTCAGTGTCTGTTTTCTTATGCCAGCGTCCCCATGTCTGGAACTAACTATATTTCAAATGTAATATAGTTTTGAATCTAAAACTGATTTCTGCATAGATCTGTTAGTGATTTAGTACAACAGAACATTGAAATGAATAATTTTCTTGTTTGTAGACAGCAATTTTAGTCCCAGTACTTGATAAGGTGATTCCATAAAAGGCAGTTCAGATTGGAAGGGTGTAATTATATATTGATTTGACATTTGTTTACTGGGAAAGTCTGACTTGGAACAAAGCCAATTTTCAGTGGAGGCCTAGGGAGAAATGCTCTAGATGTATGTCTTTGTAACATGGGAGGAAGCCCACACAGATGCAGGGAAGACATGTAGACTCCACACAGAAGGCACCCCAACCGATAATCGAACGCTCTGAGGTAACAATGCAACCATTGCACCACTGTGCTGTCTGCATATATATCACTTCCCCCATTTAAGAGTATGTATTGCTGAACATCCAAGTGATGCTAAAAGTTGAGTAAAGTTTTGTCTAATCAAATTTGCAGCTATCTCCAGTTACTAGTACAAAATCTGGAAGGATTTGGCTTTAAATCTACATGACTGGAGGGTCGGTGGGTGTCACAAGTGGTGTAATTTTTACATTTTATTTGGCCGTGAATCGTGTGACCTAATTTATCACTGCCACTGCTGTAATAAGCAAACCACTTTTGGGTCTTGTGTAGAGTTAGTCTGTGCATGGCTGGGAAGTTTCTTTTCAGTCCATTCCAGTTTTGTTTCAGATATTGGGACCTCACAGGGGACTTAATACGCATACATCTTTTGTGTCTGCTGTCTTGTCACCTATGCATACATGATGGAAAAGCTGGGGGGAGGGGGTCAAAGGCTGCAGGTGTTTGGTCCACACATGACTTCACCTTTACTGACAAGATGTATGTATATAACTGAACAGAGTAAGAAGATTAAATGGATGAAAATGGGTACCTTTAAGAGGGGCTGTGGTCTGTCTTATCTCTGCTTTCCCTTTAGGGGTTGCTAGTTTAAAAGACATTTTTGACCTTTTTCAATCTGTGGGGTAGTGGGTAATTCCTCCTGCTTTTCTATAGGACTTTGGTCTGTATATTCTGTGGGGTGGAGAATGGCATTTCCAGTCTGGACAAGAGTCCCAAGGCTCATTCATTCTACCTATGTACTGTTTGGCTCATCTGTTCCCCAGCAGCAGGATTCAGGTTTTATTGGTCAAGCCAGTTTGTCCTGTGGATAGACCCTAGCCTTTGTGGAGATTCCCCTCCCTTGTGGTGCCTTGCTAAACTCCATTGCATGCTGTACTTATCTGTGCACTGACTTCATGCCCTTGGGGCCATGTTCAACACATGCCAGGCCTGGATTCTGCAGGTGCAACCCCATGCTGTTTAAGTCACCCAAGTGATCAAGGGTCACCAACAGGATGGGTGAGTGGGCAGTTACCACTCAAGTCTTCTTTGCCCAGCTCATCCAAATTTGCTGAAAGAATAAGTTGTCTTGTTTATGCATTTTTTTTTTTTATTTATAATAATATGCTAAGTATTTAAGCATGTACAACTTGACTTGAATCTTGTAATGTGAAGTACCAGCTTATTTGTGGCACAAGACCTACTGTCTGGTGGAAACATGTGCTTTGAAGTATATACCAGGTAGATATAAATGGATGTTGCAAAACTCGTGTAGTCTGATCTTTCTCTTAGTTCTGGGAAGTGATTAGTAACAAGCATGGCACTGATCTAACAGGCACATACCACGACGACAATGACCTCCAGCTTGAGAGGATTAATGTTTATTACAATGAGGCCACAGGTGAGTGCATTCCCTGTTGTAATCAAACTGCAAACTTCTGGTGGTTTTACTGATCTTAACCAGAGGGATAAAGAGGGCTTGTAATGCTGTATGGAAGGAGTAGCTTGAAGTTATCTGATTAATACACACCCTGTCAGGACCATCTTTTTTACTTCTGCTGCATACATTTGGGAAGGGTAGTGGAGAAAAGGGGGGCACATGACATATTGATGGGTGGAAATGTGTACTCTGTATGAAGTGTATACATATAGATGTAAAGGATGGTGCAGAACTGACGTGGACATAAAGTGGTCTTATCACGTTTAAATTCACTTTTTCAGAAGTGATAGTAAAGTAGATCTTTGTGATGTATGGAGCCAGGCATTTGTGTGTTTGTCCTTTTACATAATTTTTTGTGTGAGGCAAACAAAAGGACACTCTTCATAGATGGGATTGAAGGTACAGACTGGGGAGGTACTTAAGGCATTTGAGTGCTTGAGTAGTATTTGGAGAAGTTTAGCAGTTTAATGCAGATGTCTGAGGCTGTGATCTTCACACTGTAATACTGGGTTTTCACTTGCCTGGTGTTTATGAGCATGCAGTAGTAAATCACAGTGCCCCTGGACTGCCCCTGAAACCCACTTGTGCCTTAATGGGTTAAGCGTTCCACATAAGTTGGTGGTACACTTTATTCTGCTGTAGTTGTAGGGGGTGCAGTTCAGGGTTCTACTGCACAGTGACAAATTACAATTATGTGCTTGGCCAGAGTTCCCACATACACTTCAACTCCACATGTAAAGTATAACACAAGTTTGATGCTGTTGCATGATTTAGCTGAACTCTTGGCACTTGCTGTTTGTTACATCCCTAGCTCCTTGATGGTTGCATGGCCTTGATTGTAGCTTTTTCATGGTGTATATAGATGGAGTGGGTTGGGGGGGGGGAATTGGGGGGTAGTATTCTGTTTCTCCTTTGTTGCTGGTTGTGCAGGCACTGACTGCAGAGCATGGTAGCTTTGTTTGCTAGTATGTAGATGAAGCTTATTTCTAAACCTATTCCGGTATACTTTGTCAGTGATCCCTTCCCCAGTTTAATGAAAGTTTGTGTATTCTTGTGTTGTGTGCCACAAGGTGGGGTGCTGCATGCAGTTTCTGCTTGTATCTCTCAGATGAAGGGCAATTCTTTCCTTTTCCCAAATAACAGGGGTTTGGCACTAACCAACTTTCTGGCAAATGCACATGACCCACTCATTGTCACTTCAGTGACTGAGATTATAGGTATGGTATTTGCAGAATGGTGTGTGGGGTGGATTTCTCTGCATGCCTCCCAAAGTAAAAGGCTTTCCTGTAGCTTTAGATTCCAGTCTGTTTTCCACACTGATGTTTTCTTTCAATGTCTCTCTCTCTCTCTTTCATGTTTTTCTGTGGGGAAAGTATGTGCCTAGAGCTGTTCTGGTGGACTTGTAGCCTGGTACAATGGATTCTGTCTGATTGGGGTCTCTTGGGCAGATACTTAGGCTTGATAACTTTTATTTGGTAAGTACATGACTTGAAATGTTATGCATGCCTGAAATCACTGTATGAATTAGCTGCAATTTACTTGGGTCACTAACTTGACCTGTAGCATAAAAATTGTTATTTAGTACTTGGTAACATTTCATTGAAAGTGCCATAGTATTATGGGGGACACACCAGACAATCCTTTAATGTACAGCATCAGTATCCTTATTTGGTGCAGTAAGTCTTGCTCTATGCATTATGCCCTGGGAGTGTTGGCTTATACTGCTGGTGCAGTATTAGAAGTTTTATCTATTTAGAATTGTACTTTGCCTTTAGGCAGTACAATTTTAATCTCTGTCCTAAAGTCCTGGAATGACTGTTAATTTAGTTAGGTAAAATGTTTGGAATCCACAACCTCGAGTGAGCTGGGTTTGGACAGCTGAAGTAGTACAAGGCATGTACTGAATCCTGTCCCCTGAAAACAAAGTTGTGGGAGCACTTTTATTCATGCAGTTGCATTTGAGCTTGCTTTGCTAGTGATTATATACATCAGCAGCTCTACTTCTGAGATAAGGAACAGACACTTGGAGCTTAGCCTTATCTGAAGTCAGATCATAGGGAGCAACAAAGATGGGTGGTGCTCTGGGAAGCTTGGTGACCATAAGGGCCATGGGCACCTTTGTCTATCTTGGAGGCAAACCATTTTGTAATGGGTTGATTTTTAAGTGATGGCTCAATAGAAGTAGGACTGTAAGATTCACTTTAGTGATGGAGTACAAAAAAGTGATCTAAACACTGGAGAGGCTTTGATAGGGCCTTGGTATTTAGAAGTGCGTGCTACTGGAATTAACAATGTTTGTGTGGACTATGCATGCTCTCCTTCAGTCTATGTTACATTCCTTCCAAAAATGTGTGTTTCCTCCTCAGATTCAAAGAATGGCATTCATGTAGCTTAGATTTTTGATGCTTCCTATAGGGTAAGATTCACTAGTCCTCTCTTTGGCACCTAAAGCTGTGTACCTCCATCACTTGGGTGTGTGAAAGCCATAACTTTGCCTTACATGGACACAGGCCCCGATGTAACCTACTTGGCTCTGATTTGCACCTCTGTTAGAATTTCTCAGTTGTCTTGGATGCAGATTCCAACTTCTCCCTAAGCAGCCATTTCCCAGTAACTCACTGTGGATTTTGCCAGATGTCCCAGGGCCCCTGGTTACCAGAGGCCAGGCATAAGAACTTCCTAGAATTTAGATCAGTCCTAATGTTGGAGACATTCCAGGGTTCTCTTTCTCAAGGAGTGCTTACCATATTGTAACATTGTGGTCTTATTTGTATCCATTCCTATCACTTCTGTCAAGGGTGCAATCTTTTGCTTGGAGAAGCCACTTCTGTAGTGGACAAGCTTGTCAGGTGCTTACTGATGTCTATTAGTTGTCCCTCTGCTACTCTGTGGGATCACATGTGATCACGTTGCTTCTTGACTAGTGGCAAGTGGTTGTAATTCTACGATTGGGATAGTGACCTAGGGATACACTGGCCTAGGAAATGCTTTCAGTTCCCTCTCCTGTTCAGAATTTTAAGGTACAAGTAAACATCATTGTTCTCTTAGCCCTTGTGATGACCCTCCACCTCTGGGCCAGTAATCAAGGTGCCTCAATCCTCACCACTGACACCAGTGGGGGATGTTCACTGAGAGGATAACAGGTACACACAATATCTCCAGATGTAGCTCTCTGCATCAAGCACAATTTCCCTTAAGAGCACATGGGGAACACAGTCTGTCCAGGGCTAATTTCTCCCTCTTTCTCCTGATCTTCAATATGACTCTCCACTGGCACAGCTACAGAGTTGAGATCTCAGCTGAGTGTCCAAGCCAAGACCTCCAACACCCTCTCTGTCCAACCAGTGTTTCCTGTCCCTACCCAAGTAGCTGAGACACACCCTCTTTGAGATTTGATTTACACACACACACACTTTGGAAAGGCTTGCACAGGTTTACTAGCTATGCCCCCTTCTGCCCAGACTATAAAGTAGTTATGACTGCCACCAGACTCTTCTTCCAGCTACATTAAGGCTCTGCAAAAGGTACGCAATACACTAAGTGAAATTAATATTAATACAAATAGTACTTTGACCAAGAGCAAGGCTATTAGGAGTGGCCCGTCTAGTGTCACTAAATAAATATGTAAATACTCTCAAAACTTAAATATCGCTACAAACATCAGCCACAATGAAAGGTTTAAATATATTTAATAAGAAGAAATCAAGAAAATAATAAGTATATACTCACAGTGACATCAGAGTTCAAACTCACAGGAAATATTTAAAATAACATTAAAGGACAGGCTCAAACAAATAAAAGAAAAAACAATATCTAAACTAAGCTTCACTATATTCCTGACTGAATCTAAGAGAATTATACTATTCCCTATATACTTAATAGATCAAGGCAGATGATGTGGTGAATGGTCCTTCTTATTGTCAGGCCCAAGACATAATACAGAATGCTCAGTCTCACTAACAGACTTCTCAAAGTAATATCTAAAATATTACTTTTGCAGAATGACATCACTTCTGGTCATCTGACTTCTAGTTCCCATGCAGACTCCTATTGCTGAAAGCTAGCAGGATTTAGCACCTACCTATAAAAATATACACACAAGAGCTTTTGCTCATATCTGTGGCAAATGCTAGAAGTCATAAAACAATTTCATACCTCCATGCTTCCAGGGTAGTAATTAGTTCACCCCAAAGACAATACAGAAAGCTTTCTAGTACAGACTTTGTGTTTCTGGCTGCATTGAAACCTGTGAGATAGCATCTTTATGGGCCTAGCCTGTAAAGTAATTTAATTTCAGATGTATATTAAAGTTTGCTGGACTGAGGTTAACCTCCTGTCTCCCAGTTTCCTCTGTTAAAACATATACATTTAAACAGTTACAATAGTGCATATACATTTCTGTTCTCTCCAGTAGGGCACACTGTGGATACATTTCAAACACAAGCACTTTACAAATACCTTTTCAACACAAACATCTATACAAACTGGTTTGATATACACATGACATACAGTTCTAATACTTTTGTAACACAAGCATCTTGTATAAATCAGTTTGATATTCACAAATGACATATAATTATTTATAAAATTCCAGTTAGCTGCGCTGGCACAGCTCTATTGTGGCCTCTATATAAATGTGGCTTCATCCATTTCAACATCACCTTTTTGAGAAGCCTTTAAGACAGGCTCTTTAAAGCCTCGCTTGCGTGCTCCTTGCTGACTCCTACCCCCACTAGCATCCATTCCAATAATGACAAAGGACCGGTTTAACTAGATCAGCCCCTATTTTCTGCATGGGGTTGGGTATCATGTCAACTATTGCCATCTCTCTCAATTCAGTGCCATTCCAAACTGCAACAGTCATGCCTCACTGTTGTATGTCTTCTCACATGCAATCCATCCATCTTTTTGGATGCCCTTGTTTCCTCTTTCCTTCTGTCCCAGATCTTCACCAGACTGTCTTCTGCTTTTCTGTACATCTGCTTGAACCACCATGTTTTGCTGTCTCTACCCTTCACTGCCTTTTGTGCTACTTTGGCTACTGCTCTGTCCTTATTTCTTCCTGTCCCATAGAATATATCCTATAACCTGTCTCTGGCACTTCATCTCCATCTCTAGCTTCCTCAGCTGCTCTGCCTTTACTACCCAGGTTTCTGTACCATACAGTCATACTGGTGGCATCACTGTTTTGTACACCTTACTTTTCAGCTTCTTTGACATTCTTCTGTCATACACTACCCCTGACACTCCACCAGTTGGTTGCAGTCCCTAGCTTTAGCCTCCTCATTCTGATTTCCCTTCTCAAACACCCTCCCAGATACCTAAAGCTGTTAACTTGTTCCACTGTTTATCTTTCTGTCTCATTTCTTAGCTTTTGACTTCCGCATTTGCTGCCACTACAGCTGTTTTATCTGTACTATAGTCATCACAGGTACTTTCATATTTGCATTCCATTCCCCTATCCTTTGCTGAATTTCACAGGTCTGCCTGAAATGCCACACTGTCTGCATACAGCAGCTTTGTTTTGTCCCCTCTGACCTGTTTGAATTAGTCCAGCAGTATGAACATCAGTGGACACAGAGCTGAACCTTGATGCACATCACTCCCATGGGAAATCCCTCTGTGAGTCTGAGCACTGTACTTGTCATTGTGTCCATGAAAATGCCTGTATTATTCTACCAGTGTTTCAGAGACTTTGAAGCATTGTAGGACTGCCCATGTTAGCTTGAGACCTTGTCATATGCTTTCTCAAAGTTTAGGAATGCCCAGTTGAACTTTATCTCTAGCTTCTTAACTGTCTGCCCTGCAAACATTGGGATTGCTGTGCTGCAGCATCGCATATTAACTTCTAATATATCAGTTACCCTCTCCAGAACTTTCATGCAATGTGACGGGGGGCTTCATTACCTCTGCACATCCCACGGTTGTGGATGTTTTTTGCATCTAGTTTTGTGTCTGGAAGGGGTACAGAACATTGGTGGTTATGAAATAAAAACCTTCCCCTTAAGCCTACTGCTTATAACCTTAATCCTAAAAGCTGAAGAATGGAGCCAGTCTTGGAGATAACAGTTATAGCAAAACCATTTACACTCCTCCCCACCCAATCGTCTTAGGAGTTACACCCATGTAACAATGTCTATAGCAACAGACTGGTAAGTAAAATCAGGTGAGCCTGTGAAAGATACTTTACAGAATGCCTGTCAGAGTATTCATTTCCAGAAGTACAACTTTCAAAGATGACTGTACAAGAGTGCTTCTGCCCTGTATTAGTAGAGGGCACATTTATTGGCAAGGTTAGACCATTGCTTGAGTTACCTAACCCCCTGTGTGGTATTTTATTATTTTTTTTTTTTTTTGCAGGACTGTGGTGCAGCGTAACAAAAGACTAACACATAATCCCTTCTCCAGCAAGGGCTCTACACAAACTTTTAAGCTAAATGAGCTTATATTGCCAAATTCTTTACCAGTGTAGATTGAGATTTGTGACACTCTTGCTTCTGGCTTACCTCTTAATGTGTGGTGCATTTTTATGTGTGGCTCAAGGAACATCTGTGTGGTTAAACTCTACTTTCATAGATGAGTCATGCTGAAGTCCTTGGCAGCCCTAATTTTCATCTGTCCTATTATCAAGGTTTGGTTTCTGTGCTAATTGTTAATCAGAAAGTCTTGTATGTCAAACCAGCAAGTGAGTTCTTGGTTGTGAGTGGACCTAAGGCAGTGCTAGGTACTTTGAATGATGAGATATCAGGATCCAGTATTGGGAAATGTTTGGCAACTGACAGCTCTAAATGAGAACACTAAAGTGCACACATTTTCCAAATCCTTAAAACAGGTTATAAAATGGTTATGTTTTAGAGCAGGTAACTCTTTGCAGATGGAGCCACTCTCTCAACACTTGGTTAAGCAGGGTCTATATTACATCGCTGAACTGCAACAAGTTCAAATGATGTAATATCAAACCTGAAAGTCCGAAACCTGAAAATAGCGAAGCCACGGCACATCAATTTTTTTCCCAGGGAAAAAAATTGGTGGGCCATTTTCAGGGCTTTGCTATTTCCTCCACTGTGGTGTGACCTCGGAGTTGCTATATTTAAGTAGGAGGGGGTGTGGGGGGTGTGAGGGGCTAAGCCCTCCCCCCCACTTTAGGTTAAGTTTTTTTTTTAGGGAACAGCGATTTTTTTTCCCTGGGAAAAAAATTGCTGTTCTTTATGTTTGCTATTTTAGTGTTTCAGATATTAGGGTTCGATATTACATCGTTTGAACTTTTTGAAGTTCGACGATATAATATAAACCCGGTTAAGCATATTAAATGCAAGTATGATTTCTGCGATACAGAAGCATCTACCTGACTGCAGTGCAAGATCTCCTTGGACACAAGGGACGGCTTCTTGTGCCCTTATATTGGGCAAGGCAAATCAAAGTGGTGAGCATTTTTACCCAGCATTCAAAGCTGCAGCATCCCATAGTTGGCCTCGGTTGAGCAACAGCAGGAAGTCATCTAAAACAGAGCTCAGAGGACGAATGTGAGGACACTTTAGCCATAAAGAAGCAAAGCAACAAAAAGGGGAAGTCTGTATCCCCTCTAATCTTCATGTCACTGCTGAGCATACTCCTTGCACCCCTTCTGAGCTTGGGGTGCAGGTTAATCCATTTTCCCACTAGATAGTGACATGTTTTTCAACCTAGCAGGCTAGCCCTTGATTAGAAAGAGAGGTCATTGTGGACCTTTCTGACATGAACCGATTGCTAACAAGATATTTGCCCTTGGGTACCTCCTGCTGGTGCTGCTTCAATTTGTTATTTGTGCTGGACTTGTCTTCATACCACTATGGGTAGGTAGTAGCTGACGGTCACTCTGAGTACATTTCCTGTCCTTATTTCTGGCTGTTAATGACATAAGGGCCTTGTAATCCAACCCCCGCCAGTTTAAAGACATAGTTTACATTGGTTGGAGGAGTACTCGGTCATTCACGATATACTTTGCTTTAAATGTTTCAAAAGGGAGCCTAGTTTTACCTTTTCCAGAGACTTTCTGAATGTGGAAGTAACAACTTTACTAAGTGAAGGACCCATTGACAACCATTTTGGTCCAGGAATCTCATTTGTTGGCCAGGGAGATGCTGTGGAACCCTGGGTCACATATCTGCATCTGCATCAGAATTAATGCAGTCTCATGTCTGCAAGATCCTTGCCATCCCAGACATCACAAGGCATTCACTTGGTCGACTCAATACTGCTCGAAGGACTGGACTCTTGCCAGAGTGTCTCCCATAGCTGGCAGCACCTTGCATATGATCCTTTGAATTTTAGCCAGTGTAAAGGAGAAGACTCCTTAGTTATGAAGTCTTTCATATGCATCCTAACACCAGGGATCTTGGTGGTCACAGCACTTGAAACTTGAATCTGTCCCCAGTATTCTCTGGTGGGGGGCAGTCCTCTAACAGTGTTTGCATCTGCAAACTGATTCCTGTGCAAGAAATCAAAGGTTTTTAATATTTTGGCACATGTATGCTTTATGCATCCCCATATGCATTGATATGAGGGGTGCTTCAATAAATCTGATTAGATTAATCTAATTTTACTAATGGGCTCTTCATTAAGCATGAGTGGAAGCCCGTTCTCTAATCCAGAACCCTTTTCTGCAGTCCTGACTGAGCTGTCGACTCTGCAGAAGGTCCAGACACCCACTCTGCTAGAATATTGGTATGCCTCCAGTATAAAATTGCTTCTTGCTATAGCTTGCAGTACATGTATAGTGGCATTTATGTCCATTCTGTCTGGTGTGGTCAACATATTCTTGCACTTGGGACAGTACCGGGGCTGATGCGTTAAGGTAGTCTTGAATGTTTGCTGTCATCAAGCACATGTACAGGTATAACCTCTAGCATGAAAAGCACCCACAGAGGCTTTTATAAGTGTCTAGGATGAGGGCATAAAGCTGATGATTTGCTGTCTGTCGAGTATTCATTTCTTTCCTCAGTGCTTGGATGCAATCTGACAGTGAAAGCCTTTCCTAGGTTTACCCTCCCGAAAAAACATTTTCAAGGCAGAAAGTAACATGGGTTGACATAATACAGGCATCCATTCCAGTTCTGACAATGTTGTAAGGACTTCTGAGACTCGCATGCCAAACATCTAGCATATCCTAATGGACTAACAATGAGGATCTGCTTTGTGGGTGGCCATTTCAGATAACTTGCTAGTGTCTGAATACGGGAAGATGGGAATTCCCAACATCCTTGTAATAAAGGCCAACACTGGACACTGGATACTTGTCCAGCGGCTGTAACATCTGAAAGAGAAAATAGAGCAAAAAGGACACAAGGTAAAACATGACCACAGGCCCAAGCACCCTGCAGGCATCTGGGTCTTAAGGTGGGTTTGTACCTCCAACCCTAGACCCACCCTGAACAATGGATAATATTGGCATGTGTTCTTTTTACTGACTAACCCTGATGACTGGGGTTTGATTACTGGCTCTGGCACTAAATTAGCTTGGAAGAAGGGGGTAGGGAAGGTTGAGCATGCTGGTTAGCTGACATTTTTCTTTTGCCCCAGTCTCTATGGGGGATTGGTGCTACCTCCATGCTTTGGGGTGAGGCTGCTTGAAAGGAACTCCTTCCAGATGAGTGGGCAGCCCCCTCCTTTGCACTATGTAGTGCATATGGATGCCAGAGCTGCAAACAGAATTGTATACCACCCCTAATGGTCTCTCCTCCCAGTTCACCTTTACCCAGTCATGGAGATCCAATGGTCAGATTGCCGTACTGCCAATTATTCCCCTTGTGGCCAAGTGATCAAAACCTGTTTTTTGGGTCAGGTGTGTACAGGACTCGGGTCCAAATTTGTTCCTGCTCCTAATGGTTTCCCAAATGAGGAAAACTCTGTCAGACTTTTAGAAGGCTTTTACAGCTGCTACACAGGTCATCCATTTGTTAGACTAGCAGGACCAAGTCAACTGAATCCTAACCCCCACCAAATCATGATCCCAGGATCCATTGGGGGGGGGGGCTGGTGTGGTGTGCTAACTAGAATAGTGTGAGCCTGATTAACCGCAATGCAGATGTGCTGTAGGATTGACCTGAGTGACCACAGCTTAAACAGAAGCTGTGGTGGTGTACAGTGTGCTAGATATGAAATGGTGTGTATCTTATTGTGAAGCACAGGATGCACTTCATAGATAAATCTGCCCCCCCCCCCCATGCATGGGGTAGAATCCTTAAAATAGTCTCGGTACAGGGTGAGAGGATGTGCTACTATACTGTTGACTTTCAGGTATAAATCTTGACTGTGTATTGTTTCCTGCATAGGATATCTTTCAGTTTCGGTAATGGCTGTCTTTCTGCTTTATTTGTATGCATCTACCTGTCTGAGCATCTTGTGTGACAGGAATGCCATTAAAATGACCTGCAAGCTGCACACTTCACTGTATTGTAAAGTGTGTTGCAAAAACTTTTGACTGCAGGCTTTATAGTTGAACACTTTGTGGCCTCTCTGACCCCACAGCTGTTAAATGGGTTTGAGACTCTTTTTGTAGAAATTGGGAGGAAATGGGTACCAGCGCGTGGCCACTATCTTTGAAGAAAAGTGTAAAAGTCTGGAGAATGACAGGGTAGAGGCTTGTCTTAATGCATGGAGTGTGACCCTTGGAGACTGTCAAAGCATGAACGCTATTGGGCAGTTTCTGAAATGAGTAGAAGCAACATTTCACTAGTAGGTCACAAGCAGTTCTTTAAAACCACCATGTAAGGCTGTTATTATACAGAATGCTTTGCATTTGGATGTACATGGTCCCAGTACTTGTGGGTGTGGTTTACAAAAAGTAAACAGTGAAGCTAAACCTTGCAACTTTAACAGGGAGTATAAGTTGAAATGTATAGTTTAACATGGAGTATGATTGGAAATGGTGTATGCCCCACCCTGAGAGTAAGTACAAGGTCACTAGAGAGGTGCATAGACTACTTATGGCCACTCCTGCTTGAGGTGTCACCAGGTAGTAAAATGTCCCCTGTGGAGCTGAAACTTGCTCGTAGGATGTGGCAATTACCCTGAAGAACTACAATTTAATCTGTATCACCTGAATCTGGAGAACTGTACTGCAAGGTCTGATTACTAGTAAAATGATAGAGTGTCCACCAGCTGGAAGAGTGGACTGGCAAAACAATGTTTCCACAGACTGATGCTAAATGTTCTGCAGAATAGCTGGTCCAAGACCTTGCAGAATAGACTACACCACTTGATGTTTCAGCCCCTGAGATGGAACTCTTGGACATATTTGACCTGTAAAGTTGTCAACATTCTAAGTTAACTAGATGATAGACACCCTTTTAGGAATGAGATTTATCACTGGCAGGCATGATGCATGCTGTTTTCCCCAAATCCTGTGTGTGTTCTGCCACTCCTAATTGTCAGCGCATCAGAGATGGGACTTACCTGCATTTTATGTCCGTGTACTATTAAAAAGCCATTGACATAATAGTGTGCTGTCCTTTGGGTAAGATCTAAACAATCAGAGGTCAGAAAATGTTGGGAAGAGAATAGATATGCAATTAACAAAGAAACAATGGGAGAACAAGTATATAGCTCACAAATATGCAAAACAATCTAGAAGATTTAGGATTTTTGCCTGGAAGTGTTTGCATATGTACTTTTACATCCCAAGCAGACTCCAAAGAATTTTTCTTCAGATGGCAAATGTTAGCGGTGTGATGGAGAAGGAGGTAAATGGAAACATATGTTTTGGGATTGTAATGACTTGTCAGATATAAAAAATTCCCTACAGAGCACTCCATCGCAAATATTGGGTGAGCAAAGGAGGGTGGCCTAATGTTAAGGTGTTTGTCTTACAAACACAAGGTGCAGGGTTTGAGCCTCACAAGGGATAATTGTCTAGGCTTAAAATGGCTCGCAAGGGCACTTAGCCTAGTACTAACCTATTACCTATATTAAATGGCTGTAACTAAAGAAATTATTCTTTTGAGCTGGGATACAGGATCTGAATTGCCTAGACATTGTAAGGCCGTATTAAGTTTTATTTTGGTAGCTGCCAAAAAAGCAATTAAAGGGAAATCAAAATCTAAACCAACTTCACCTGAAGTGAATATTATAATGGAGATGAAGAGAAGAGGAATTGGGATCTTTAGAAATGGGTAGGAGTAAATTACATAGAAGAAAATTGTGGGAACAATACATGCAGAATGTTTTGGAGGAGGAATGAGGTTTAAGAGAAGGCAGGAATTGAATTTATGGAATATTGCTTAGCTTATGATGTATAACAACAGATGTGACGCTTTCTTTTATAAATGTAAGTTTGCTTGTGTCACAAGTGATAATTCAGTAAAGGTGCTTAAAAGACATTAAACAGAGGTCCTTTCTGCTTGAGTTGGTTGTAGACCAGGTGTAAATAGAGCCCATAGCATCTACTGAAAGTGAAATATAAGTTCTCTGATGCTCTAGCGAAATTTCCCCTAGTATAAATGCTACCTCAGGTCTCTGAAAAAGGTCACATGCCTTGTGGGTCAAGCCCAATCGGTGGATGGATAAATTGCCACATTTGAGTGGCCATTTATAATAAATTCCTGCATATGCACTCACGAAAGGTAAGCAGCTGAGTGGTCCTTTGGCAGTTGGGATTTACAGTAAGGAAATGCAAACTTAAACTTTTACTTCATATTGTGGCTAGGAGAATAAAGCGCCAGTTGTATTGTGAAATGACACATGGGCTCTGTTTGCCCAAAGAATGGAAATAAGCATTTGCCCTTCTGTCTACCATGCTGCTTTGCAGACTGCTGGTATATAACTAGATGTTCAAACCATGGGGGCTGGAGTTCTCTCTCTCTCTCTCTCTCTCTCTCTCTCCAAGGGCCCTGTGAGACTCGCCACTGGCACAGCTGTAGAGCTGAGTCCAGAGCCGAGTGTCCAAGACACTGTGAACCCAGTGTTTTATGTCCCTGCTCCAAGCAGCTGACACACACACTCTTTGAGATCTGATCTGCACAAACACAGACACACACACACACACACACACACACACACACACACACACACACACACACACACACACACACACACACACACCTGGGAAAGGCTGGCACTGATTTACTAGCTATGCTCCCTTCTGTCCAGACTATAATGTAGTCACTGCCACCAGACACTCCAAAGCCCGCTACTCTAAGGCACTTACAAGGTTACCCAATTATACTGAGTGAAATTAATATTAATACAAATGATAGTGTTTAACCAATGCAGTAAGGCTTCAGCAGAGGCTACAGAGTCACCAAGCAGATATAAGTACTCTCAAAGGTTAAAATGTTCTCTGAAGGTCAAGTCACAATGAAAAGTTTAAATATATTTAATAATAAATTATAAAAGAACATGAAAATACTAAATATCTCTTTACAATAAACACCAGCGTTTTAATCACAGGAAATATCATGGATGAATAGATTCACACAGATACAGAAAACAGTACTTAACTAACCTCACTATATTTTCCTGACTGATATAAAGAATGTACTGTTCCCTGATTCATTTACTAGAGCAAAGCAAGATGAAGTAGGTGAGGAGTCCTTCCTTGTCAGGTTCCAAAAAGAGAGTGCTCTGAAACTTCAGTCTCACCTAGTAGTAAACATTATTTTAGTGATGGATTACAGAATGACATCACATACATCCAGTCATCTGACTTTTGGTTCCCATGCTTCCCCATTGACTAGAAGCTGTCAGAATTTAGCACATATGTGTCAATAATACACACACACACACACACACACACACACACACACACACACACACACACACACACACACACACACACACACACACAGCCTTGCTAACATCTGCTGCAGCTCCTGGAAGTCATAAAACAATTTCAAACCTCCACCCTTCTAGAGTAGCAATTAGCTCACCCCCAATGACAATGCAGGAAGCTTCCAAGTAGAGATTTTTTGTCTCTGCATTGAAAACTGTAAGATACAATCCTTATGGCCTAAGCCAGGTAATTTAATTTCAAACTATTTTCAAAGTTTGAGATTAACCTCTTCTCATCCAGTATCCTCTGTTAAAACATATATTTTTAAACAGTTACAATAATATGTGTATATTTCTTTTTCTGTCCAGTAGAGCACACTGTTGGTACAGTTTTAACACAAGTAGCTTTACAAATCCATTTTTTCAACACAAGCATCTGTACAAATCAGTTTGATATACAAATGACATATAATTCTTTACAAAATTCCAGCAAGCTCTGCTGGTATATGTTACACATCCACTGCTCTATTTCTCCTGGCATAGATGGCAATACCTCACATCATCAGACTAGAGTCTTCACTATTTATACATTTATCAAAACCATTTGCACTGGATAAGATTAACATATTTTACTAAACTTTTTTTCCCTCTGCCTCTTCCAGCCCCCTCTCATGGTTACATAACTCCGCAGCAGGCAACAAGCAGTGAGATGGAAACAAAATCTCCTTACTGATCATGTGTCCCACAAGGATCAATATTGAGCCCCTTCAATGTGCTACAGACTACCATCCATCTTGGTAGCATAGGTCAGTACGCTGAGGTCTCAACCACTATGTGCATCCCGTTCTTAATGACACTTCTGGACACTCTGATATTGAAGCTTGTCTAAAAGATGCAAATATTTTGAATCCTAAGAGAACTTTCTGCTCTTCACTCCTGAACACTTGGTGGTGTTGGGGTGTATGTGTGTCACAGCATGGCACCGCTATCTCATTCTACTATTAAAACTGTGCATAGCCTGTGTACTACATCTCTCACCCCCCCCCCCCAATTGCTTCAGCTTGTTTCTGATAATTGTCATGATCTATCCTTAATCTGTTCTGCTAGTGTGGCTTATCCACCTCACAGGGTGGCATTGTCTGGACTGGATATTTATGACAAGCTAAAAGTGGTGCTATTAGTGGTTAATGTCACCTATGCCTTGGGCATGCTGTCACATCTACCTTTAGCATCATGTCAGAAGTTTATTCTTTTTAATACAGGCCTACACCAGTTGGCTGAAGCCCTTGCACTAGACCTCATTCTTGCTCAGTTTGTATGATTGAAGTTTTGAAAGTGTGTGTCCCTTGACAAAATGTATCTTCGACTAGAGTACATGGGATTCTTCAAGTCTCTACCTGTTCTCTGCCTAATTTGTTAAAGTTATAGCCCTAGGTATTGATCCTGCCTCCTTTGCTCTCTGGTTAGGTGGTGCTGCTTTTCACTGGCCGATGAGTTTGGCTGCTTCCTCCCATTGGAGGAGTAGGAGTACTATTGGTCTAGTAACTTGTGCAGCCTTGCTGAAGGTTCATGTAGACTGAAGGAGTTAAGCCCAGGACTGCATAACTAGCTTAAGAGTAGACTGTTGCTGCTCCTCCTTTCTTGAATTGTTTGGCCCCCTTCCTTGGCTGAAATACCATTCTTCTCTTGGTGAATCATTACCTGTGACCCCCTTGTTGCTTTACAGGCTATTTATTCCATGAAACTAACCAGTGATGTTGTGAATCATTTATAACTGCTCCATTTAGCCTTAAAATAACATTAGTTTACCCCTGCAATGGGTACCATGGAGTTGCCTGGTCTTCCCTGCAACACACACTGCACTCCATGATCAGCATGTGCTGGCACATTTCCATCCTCAATTAATCAAATACATCTGTGGCTGCAGACAGCCATTACATTGTGTAATCAGCAGATGTGTGGGCACAGGTAACACTTGTACTATTCTCTGGCCTTTTCACCTCAGTACTTCATACTGCATGGTAAATTGTAAGATAATGGCCTCTTGAATGGGCTGTAATTGTGCTGATTTGTAGTCTCTCAAAACCTAATCTTGTACGTTGCTCTGAATTACTATTTCATCTCCCCATCCTATGCTACTACCTGTGGTTTTCTAAATCTGTTTTTCCTGTTAGTTCCACCTCCAGACTTTCTGACAATCTGTATTCTACCTTCATCTAGATAAAGGTATGAAATAGAGAACTCACCCCTGCCCATTTTATCCTGTTTCCTCTGTGTTCTGTTTGGCACACTCCTCATTTGCACTTGGATCTCCAAAGTGGCCTTGCCTTTCACGGCTGTATTGACAACATTCAACCTGTACTCTGCCTCTGCCTTGTCTGGCTTTCCTGTCCCTCTACAGCTTCACTGAATCAACCTTTTTTTTCATCTTAACTAGTTTACCATCTCAGTCTCATATTCCTCTATGTGCCTTTAGACTCTTTTCTCTGTCCTTGAGCCATGCTACTGCTCCTGATTCTGTCACCTTACAGTGACTAATCATCACCTCCTAACCATTCCTTGTTCCATGAGTGCTATTTACTCTGGTCAGACAAATTAATGGGAAGTTAAGACCAGCAGTTACCACCTCCCACTTCCTCATTCTCACTGGCTAAAGTCACAGTAGCATCAGTGAAAGTGCATCTAATTCTAGTTGAGATGACAATCAAAAATTGAGCATTATTCAGTATGAAAAATGGTGAAAAGTACATGTGGTATAGCTTTCTATACTACCCACTTGCAGCTAGTACTTTGCAATGTCCAGAGTTGGTTCATACAGCATAAAAGTTGTTACACTGCATTCCTGAAATAAAAATGTATGGCAAAGCGCTGAATGCAGCTTGATTAAGATACAAAATCAAACAAATGTAAATTCAAATGTTGCAAACACGGAGAGGATGGTATAAAACTAAAATCATATGTAAACTTTAATAGCAAAAATAAAGCTCGTAAAAATCACAAATAAAACATGGTAAAATATATGTATAAGAGCTCTAAGCTAAGAGCTTTCAGCTTATGAAATGCCTGGATCACCAGCAGTACTTGTGAATTCTGAAACCTATGACAAGACTTTTACTGACGTAGAAAAGCAGCTTTTAAGTTAAAAATACTTCAATGGCAGCACTTCCACCTGGAAGCCTGCCTACACCACAAGATAGTACCTTGGGGCTTAAGAGTTAAATGTATGCCAACTTACAGCAATATATATCCTGAACATTTGGGAAAGTGGCAAGCGATTAACCTGGAAACCAGTTTCCATTACATCAGACTCTGAATATTTTCAGTCTCTCAAGGAAGAGACCGCAACTTTTATTGAACAAAAGCAAACCAAAAGTTCAGTTTTAACTGAAGCCTTCCTTCTTAGAATTAAAGGATTACAGAAAAGATTAACCATTCATGACAACAAGTTACTAGGTATCAAAACTAAAAATCTGGCTAGGGACTACAAAGACTTTATGGATGGTAATATTTTTGAATGGCCAAGATCTACTGACTGTACTGAAATGAAATGTAAGAAATGCTGACACTATTGTGTCTGAGCAAGGACATTCCCACCATCATGGCAGCGTTTCTGCTAAGAATATGAAGCAGTTACAATTAGAAGTCATGAGAATGAGCGAACAAAATATGATACTTCCCATACTGATCTACCTAAAGATGGTACAGTCATTCATAAGACCAATTTGAGCTCCAGAATTCATGAATTAGATATTATAAATCAAGAGACAAATGTAAGTGGCAATAACACAGGAAACAAAAATGCAGTCACCTATTGTAGCAAGCCTTAGCTTTACATCAGTTTATATTGACACGAATAAAAGAACTTTTAGTGCCAACACCAATAAAAAGCGAACGTGGATAAAATGAAACTTGATGTACGCAAAACCTTAACGCCAAGTTTATTGACAATGAAACAAGCGTTTTCACTGGAGCCACAGCTACAGCTTCATCAGAGGTACAAAAAACCCGCCAAGTCAGGTTTATATTCCCACGTCATTGCGTGCTCCAAATAAAGCCATTAAAGGGCCATATTCATTTAAACAAAAACATAGAATATAAAACATAAAAATCATTAAAATCAGTCCCCCAGACCTACTTCAAACTAGTCACAACATTAATTCCAAATTGTTTAAAATAGTTTTAACACTCTGCAATAATTGTTTCATGTACAAAGTAATAAAATCCATCACGTTGCATCAAAAAATAAAAACCCTTTACATTACATATTAGTTAAGTGTACATATCATTATCGAATACTTAAAACCAAACCTAGTATATTTCTATTAACATTAGTACCACTCTGCACACCTTGTTTGTTAACTCCTTAAGAGTGGAAGTGTTTAGCTAAACATGTTTACACATATTACTTTTTAATCAAAATTTTATTCAATGTGCCATATCTATACTAAGTTTTTACTCATATAAATACTCAGTAACATATAAGGAATGGTGTATACCTAATTATTAAGGTGAACAGCTTGCAGAACATAGTTGTTTTTTGTTACTAACACTGAACTCCATGAAAAGTATCGACAAACTTATTTAAATGTCAGACCATTTGTAGGGCCCATACCAAATTTCAAATTACAGCGTTTTTATGAAGATTTTACTTAATTTTAACATTTGAAATATTTACCATGTTATGGAAAAACCCTTTATTTTATAGTTATCTTTTGTAACTTTTTAGTCTCAGTATACAAGCAATGTTACAATGCTCGTTCAGGCCAGGATGTGAGAAGGCATCTAACCTCAGTTGCCATTCTAATTCCTTATTCTCTAAGATAAGTGATGTTGGGCCCCCTCTTCCAGTGTTTAATATTTGGTAAATTGCAATAAATTCAAAACTATGCCCCACATTTTTTGTAATATGCTTCGCTAAGGCATTTTCAATATTTTGCTTCCTCATGGCGTAAACGTGTTCATAAACTCTGTCCCTCAGCCTTCTATCAGATTTAACTGATGTAACTGTTGTCCAGCCTTCTATATAGGGAAATCTGATAGAAGGCTGAGGGACAGAGTTTATGAACACGTTTACGCCATGAGGAAGCAAAATATTGAAAATGCCTTAGCGAAGCATATTACAAAAAAATGTAGGGCATAGTTTTGAATTTATTGCAATTGACCAAATATTAAACACTGGAAGAGGGGGCCCAACATCACTTATCTTAGAGAATAAGGAATTAGAATGGCAACTGAGGTTAGATGCCTTCTCACATCCTGGCCTGAACGAGCATTGTAACATTGCTTGTATACTGAGACTAAAAAGTTACAAAAGATAACTATAAAATAAAGGTTTTTTCCATAACATGGTAAATATTTCAAATGTTAAAATTAAGTAAAATCTTCATAAAAACGCTGTAATTTGAAATTTGGTATGGGCCCTACAAATGGTCTGACATTTAAATAAGTTTGTCGATACTTTTCATGGAGTTCAGTGTTAGTAACAAAAAACAACTATGTTCTGCAAGCTGTTCACCTTAATAATTAGGTATACACCATTCCTTATATGTTACTGAGTATTTATATGAGTAAAAACTTAGTAAAGATATGGCACATTGAATAAAATTTCGATTAAAAAGTAATATGTGTAAACATGTTTAGCTAAACACTTCCACTCTTAAGGAGTTAACAAACAAGGTGTGCAGAGTGGTACTAATGTTAATAGAAATATACTAGGTTTGGTTTTAAGTATTCGATAATGATATGTACACTTAACTAATATGTAATGTAAAGGGTTTTTATTTTTTGATGCAACGTGATGGATTTTATTACTTTGTACATGAAACAATTATTGCAGAGTGTTAAAACTATTTTAAACAATTTGGAATTAATGTTGTGACTAGTTTGAAGTAGGTCTGGGGGACTGATTTTAATGATTTTTATGTTTTATATTCTATGTTTTTGTTTAAATGAATACGGCCCTTTAATGGCTTTATTTGGAGCACGCAATGACGTGGGAATATAAACCTGACTTGGCGGGTTTGTTGTACCTCTGATGAAGCTGTAGCTGTGGCTCCAGTGAAAACGCTTGTTTCATTGTCAATAAACTTGGCGTTAAGGTTTTGCATACATCAAGTTTCATTTTATCCACGTTCGCTTTTTATTGGTGTTGGCACTAAAAGTTCTTTTATTCGTGTCAATATAAATTGATGTAAAGCTAAGGCTTGCTACAATAGGTGACTGCATTTTTGTTTCCTTTCAACTGTTTTCGTGGTCGTGGTCAATATTGGCAATAACACAGGAGCTAGACCTAAAAATTCTACCAAGAGCACTTCGGTTTTTCCGGTGTTACCGGTTCTAATGAAAAAAGATTTATCTTACAGAAGGGACCGTTCAATAAGCAGAAGCAGAAAAAGAGGAGGAAATTTTCGATGTAAGAAGCAACATAGTTCATGTGTTCAATACAACAAATTTGTGGTTGAAGTACAGGGTCTATATTATATCATCGAACGCTTAAAAAAGCGAACACTGATTGATGGACATAATTTAAGCGAAAGCTTACAATCTCAAACTGTCAGATCAGCGATTTTTTTCCCAGGGAAAAAAATCACTGATCCAAAACACATACACACAACACAAGCACACCAAACAAACAGAAATCCACACACATACACCTAAAATCTGATACCTAACCCTACACTAAACTATGCACACACCACTAACTACCCACTTACCTTAACCCAAACCCTAACCCTAAGGTCCGTCACTATCTCACACTCACCTCACCAGCTCCCTAACCCTAACTCACTTAAATCCGCCCTAACCCTCATGTCCACTCAATCGCACACACACCTAACCTGAGCCCTAACCCAAACTCACCTAAATCACCCTAACACTCACATCCACACAATCGCACACTTACCTGAATCCGACCGGTAACTTTCCACCATCACACTGAAAATACCGAAGCAACAGAAACGGACAACCAAATTCTTTCCCTTGGAAAAAATTCGAGTTTCTGCTGCTTCGATATTTTGCAGTTTCGCGGAAATAAGTTCGATCAATCAGCATTCGCTTTTTTAAGCGTTCGAGGATATAATATAGACCTGAAGTACATACCCTATTACAAGAGATTTGTGGATAACATATTTTTTCTGTGGAGTGGTGATACACAAGAACTTACCAAGTTTGTAGACTACTTGAGCAATACAACATCTTTACTACAGTTTTAGGTCAATAGCCCTAGCAGAAAAATGAACTTTTTGGTTGTTACCCTTCAGATAGACACAGATGGTAGCCTCGATACATCCTTACACAAAAAATGGTTGCTGGAAGAACCACTTGTTACACAGAACGAGCATACATCCCAGGCATATCTATCCACATGTCATCAAAGGACATCTGTTACGAATCTCCAGGATCTGTACCAATGAGAAGGATTATGAAGAAAACATAGAACAACAGAGAAGAGATTTCAAACAACGAGGATACAAGGATGAGGAAATTCAGGAAAAAGTCTTGGAAAACAGGGCACTTAGGCATACAAGAGGTATGCCCTATTTCACTAATGGCACTAGGCAAGATGAAACTGAGAAAACAACAGGAAGAAAGGATTATACTGGAGGATTGAGATGCTTAATGACTTATAGCAATGATGCAAAACAGGTGTGTCAAGTTAAGGAACAATTGGAAGATTCTCACAGAGGATGAGAATATCAAACATATCACTGGTGACAAACTCTGGTTTTGTTTTAAGAACATAAAGAATTTGAAGTGGATATTATGTCATGAGAAAGCCAGAAGAGGATCCACCTTACCTGCAACATGCAAAGGCACATTTCCTTGCAGAAGATGCAAAGGCTGTTCATAAATTGATTCTAGTAACTGCTATACATCTGACTACTGGGAAAAAAATATATGTTTGACACATATGCAGATTGCAACACCAAAAACATTATATACATCACATGCTGTAATACATGCATTCATTTCTATGTTGGAAAAACTAAAAGACCCACCAAGGACAGAATTTTACACCACCTAAGTGATATAAGGCTCCAAAATAAAACCAATGCCTTAAGTCAGCAGATCTCTGCTCATCCTGTCCATAAATTTCATTTTAAGGTGCTGGACATTATAAAAGAGCCCAAGAGGTGGGGATGTAGTTAACAGAACTGAGATACATGACTAAGATGGATCACAGACTTACAGGCTGATAAAACACCAGAACTGAATGGAATGGCTCTTTTAAAACCCCTATTAAAGAAGCAGAAACTAAGAAGATGAAATCTTAACCTCATTGGATCTTTAAGATATCAGAGCACTTCACAATTATGTAAATGCAGCTGTCTCTTATATTCTAGAATATCTGAGGAAGGCATCAAGCCGAAAGTGCTTATCTTATTTTACCACATTTTACTTGTGATTTTTTATGAGTTTTATATTTGCTATTAAAGTTTACATTTGATTTGAGTTGTATGCCATCCTCTCCATGGTTGCAGCATTTCATTTTACATTTGTTTGAAATAAAAATGTAAGCATAATTTGAGCCCTCAGGTTCCTATTTACACTAAACCATTACTGCTATTAAGTGTTCTTGACAGTAACTCAAACATGAACAACCTCAAATATGAAAATCCCAATGTGCACATCTCTACAGAGAAATCCTGAAATACCAGCCCTGGTATAAAGTTAAAGCTATGTGAGTTGGGGGGGGATACATATCTCTCCCAAAATGGCACCCAAAACGATAGGAATCCCAAAAGCTGAGTTGCATAGTTTAAGGGATTTTTACATACCTGCCTGCAGTAGAAAATGTAACTGTAACCTACAGAAACCACTTGCAGGCAATTTTTTAAGGATACACCTTATACCACCACTAAATGTGGTTCAAAGTGAAACTGCCCACATTGGAGTTTACCTGTCTCTGAAAACCAGTGGTATGTGCCTCTTGTATTGCTCGCTAACTGGTGAAAAACACCAGAACATGAATTGCGCACTAACTGCTGTAACAGCTGTAAAACATTTAACAAGCCAGCAAGTTCGTGAGTATCTTAAAATGAGCAGATTACAGATTTAGCTTCTTTCTAGTGCATGTTGCCCTTGGTGTTGCGGTGCTATGTCATATGCTGGGTTTGAACTGAAACGTTCCTGCTGAATCAAGAAATGATTTGCGCTTGGGTGCCAGTGCATATAACCATGCAAAGTCAGACTGCATTCATGTAGTGCTCTTTTGTCACAGGCAAACACCCACAACTGTCTACTGTACCCTGTTTGGGGGGGGGGGTTAGGACTTGGAGTAAAATTTTAAGCATGTTTTAAAAGCATAGTCCCATTCAAAGCTACTCCTAAACTTTTGTCATCCAAATGACAGATGAATTTTTCATGATTTTTGTAACTGTTGCCTTGTGTGTTAATGGTTTAGGGAAGACATGTTCGAGTTTTCCTGTATCACCTATACCTGCCTTGCACAGATGATACTTATGCTATTTTTAATGCACTTATTTTAGGACAGAGTGGTGCAGGAAACAATTGGGCTAAAGGTCATTACACAGTAGTGAGAAAAGAATCAGGAAGCTGTAACTGCCTACAGGGCTTCCAAATGACACACGCCCTTGTAGGCTGTACTGGTTCTGGCATGGGAACTCTACTGCTCAGCAAAATCCGGGAAGAGTATCCAGACCAAATGATAAATATATTTAGTGTGGTACCATCCACAACAAAGTGCTCGATACTGTAGTAGAGCCCTATAATGCCACCCTGTCTGTTCACCAGCTGGTTGAGAACACTGATGAAATGAATTATATTGACAATGAGGCTCTGTATGACATAAGCTTCTGTACTCTAAAACTTACCACCCCGACTTATGGAGATCTTAACCACCTTGTTTCTGCTATCATGAGTGGTGTTACAACTAATTGCCAGGCCAGCTGAATGCAGATCTCTGTAAGCTGGTTGTCAACATGATGCCCTTGCCTTGTCTATACTTCTTTATGCCAGGCTTTGCCCTCTGACCAGTCGTAACAGTGAGCAGTACTGAGCCCCAACTGTGCCTGAACTCACCTAACAGATGTTTGATGCCAAAAATATGATGGCTGCCTGTGACCCACGGCACAGCCATTACCTAACTGTGGCTGCAGTCTTCCACAGCTGCATGTCCATGAAGGAGGTGGATGAACAGATGTTAAATGCTCAGAATAAGAATAACAGCTACTTTTTTAGAATGGATCCCTAACAACGTAAAGACTGCTATCTGCGACATCCCACCTCGAGGGCTTAAGATGACTGCAACTTTCACTGGCAACAGCACTGCCATCCAGGAGCTGTTCAAATGTATCTCTGAGCAGTTCACAGCCTTATACCTCCACAATGCCTTCTTACACTGGTACAAGGGTGAAGGTATGGATAAAATGGAGTTCACCGAGGCTGAGAGCAACATTAATGATGTGGAATAGCAACAGTACCAAGATGCAACCTCTGAGGAAGGTGAATTTGAAGAGGAGAGTAAGGAGAAACCTGCCTAACAGTAATCATTATCTGACTGACCCCTTAGCAATACATTTGCAACTTGTGTTGTGGGACACTTGTCTGTGAAATTAGTCACTGTCAATATCTACTGCCAAGTATGAGATGTCTTTAACTGGTAGACATTTGTAGATGTAATGTGGATATAACATTATAAGTTTTTTGGTATATAAACCACTCGGTGCTAGTCAGGTATTTAAGAATTTGAAGAGTTCTGGCAGTAACACTTGTCACGTAATATAGATGCAAAGACTGTTTGGTATGTATGCATGCTATCAGATGATTCATCTTATGAAGATTCTGGCAGAAATACAATTGCTTGTTTCCTAAATAGCAGAGTGTTTTAATGAGTGCAGTCTGTAAGGGGCTGTGCACGTGTGTGAGCTGTGGAATGTTGTATTTTTATCAGCCTGACTTCCAAATCATTTTCAGCTAACTAAAGTTAGTCCAACAAATATATGAACAGAAAATGTTATTAAAAAGGTACAGATGTCAATAGTATATGTGCAGTCTGTCATTTTGATGTAATACAGTACACATACCCAAACTGCTTTGAAGAGTCTCAAAAAATTGTATTGGCTTCAAAAATTGCCTAAGCATCTAGAAGTCACTTTTGTGACTAAATTTCTAATGACAGCACTTTCAGGGCTTTGAAGTGTAACATTTCTAGATGTAAATATCAAATGACAGTCCTACTGTATGGAAGTGCTATATCTTTTACTATGACTCAATGTAACACTTTTGTTTGAAAATACAAATAACATGTGACTGTGATCATTCACTAGTGTTAATTCAGCAAATCCTTTACCTAAACAAGCCAGCCCCAAGAATTCTTTGCTACTAGGAGGAGCTATGATGATGTGAGGTATTGCCATCTGTAACAGGCAGAATGCAGCAGTGCATGTGTAGCATATGTCAGCATAGTTAGCTGGAGTTTTGTAAATAGTTTTGTGCCATTTGACTGTCACACTAACTTGTACAGATGTTAAAATCTATCAACAGTGTCACTATAACTGATTCAATGTATATGTTTAAACAAAGAATTTTGGAAGAGAAGAGTAGAATTTTTTAAGTCATTCTATAACTTTCAAATACTGCAACAGATCTTAGCAAAGCTTTGAATGTGTTTTGTATCAGAGTAAGATGATCAAATGTGATGTCATTCTATAACAAGCACTGAGAGGATGGAACTCTCACAGCAGTTTGTTTTCTTTTCTTTTCTTTGAAACCTGATATAAAAATCTATGACAGTTACTTGAGTCAGTTCAGTTGTTGAGTTCAGTAAATTAGACCTTGCATTGTGGAAGTAAGTATCTCAGCATCATATCTTCCTTTGCTGTATTAATTAAGGTAGCTAGGGAAGAGTTATTCTTTAGGCAGTCAGGAAATACATTGAGATTAGTTAAGTAGTGTCATTCTGCATCTGTTTGAATCTGTCCAACTGTGTTATTTTTATTTCTCCTGTTATTGAAACTCTGGTGTTTATTGAACTGAGATATTTAGTATTCTCATGTTTTCTACTTTATTATTTATTACTAAAAAATGTACATCTTTCATTGTGGCTGGTCTTTTAGAGAATACTTTTAACATCTTGACAGTACTTGTGTTTATTTTAGCGATGCCTTTGCCACTCCAAAAAGCCTGGCTGCTTTCGTTATACCCTATCATTTATATTAGTATTTATTTTACTTAGTATAATTGGTTACCATTATAAGGGCCTAAGAGTAGTTGACTGGTGGCGGCGAGGCTACCTTATAGTCTGGGAAGAATGGGTACAGCTAGTAAATCTGTACCAGCCTTTCCCAGGAGTGTGTGTGTGTGTGTGTGTGTGTGTGTGTGTGTGTGTGTGTGTGTGTGTGTGTGTGTGTGTGTGTGAAAATTAAATACCCAAGTGTGGGTGTGTCAGCTACTTGGAACTGGAACACAGTGTTCCAAAGTGAGTCTTGTTTGGGATCTGGAGAAACAGAGAGTCCAGTCTTAGGTCTGGAGCATGTTCCCTGTGTGCTCTCGGGGGACATTGTGCTTAATGCAGATAGCTGCATCTGAAAATACTGTGTAAATTCATTCCTGTTCTTAGTGACCATCTCTCACTGGTGTCAGTGGTGAGGACTGAGGTTTTTTGATTACTGGCCCAAGGTAGAGGGCCTGTCACACTAGCTATGGGTGTTAAGTGGAAGTATGGGGAGGGGAGCTACAAGTTCTATGAGTTATGTCCACAGAAGTGTACATTAAACAGTTTTATGTACAAGCACTATTCTAAAGTAATCCTACTTTTTTATTGACTTGTCCATTGCTCCTTCCTGGTTGTCACTATAGTTACTTGAGCTCCTCACAAACATACACATTCCCTTGCCTTCCACTTCAAATTATTCCACCCCCCCCCCCAAAAAAAAAATGAAGCTGCTGCTTTGATACCCACTCTATCAGGTCCACTTAATGAAAAAAGGACTTGACTGGTTGCAGCATTTTGATTCCTTCCATGTCTTCAGCAGGGGACAACACCAACAAGTAATGGGACCATTTGTCTTTGCTATCCCTGATTTTCAGGATGTCCTTTATTTGACTCTTTTTTTTTTTTTTTTTTTTTTTGCTCATACACTGATTTTTGTTATGTTTTTAGAGCATCTATTTATCTTTAAAGATATCTTGATTCAAAATTAGTTTGAGTCTACTGAAGATAAATGAAGACTTGTATAGTCTACTTGCTATAGCAGTAGATATTAGACTAGATGACTGCTACAATAGCCTAAGCTATATGGATAGAGGATGAGGGTCCCAGGAGCTCCCATGCAGAATGGTCCTAGAAAAGCTTGCTGTAGACCAGGAGTTTAGTTTAGTGTGTACAGAGGATCAAATTGCTGCCTCTAGAGTCTGTACCTTTCTAAAAGGCCTTAGAAGAAGCAAAGGCCTTGGTCGAATGTGCCTTGACCCTGCCCAGAATTAACACTAGAATAACAAAAGGAAATAGCATGCAACAGCCATTTGGAAATTGTCTGCTTTGCCAACGGCTGTTCTACTTTTTAAAACCCTTCTAAGAAAAAAAAATGATCAGAATTTCTGAAGCTTTTACTTCTCATCATGGTATCAGAGTTGTCTGTCTTGACAGAATGTTAAGAATAATTTCTCCCTTGCTTTTAGGTTCTGGAAAGCAGACAAGGCGATAGCTTGCCTCAGATTAAGCCCTGATGCTATTTTAAATGCAAATGAAGACTGTGTTCATAAAAGAAACCTCTCTGAAAACTGAAAGTTAACTCACCATGAGAGCTCGTGACCTGGGTGCTCTGCTTGCTGAAGGTAGAACCTGGGCTCTCTGCCATGTTGGAAAAAAAATCAAAGTTGACCTGAGCCAATCGAAATGGAGTAGGAGTAAGTCTTAATTTTTCTATCTGCTTTGTAGGTGGACAGGTATTTAGAAAGCACAGTTATGCAAGTACAATTACCATAACTGTAGATATTTGGTCACTGCTGCAGTAGCCTTAGCTATAGGAGTTTTATGCTGCCAATGATAAAACAAACAGCCAGCCAGCCAGCTTCCAAAGTTTTAGGGCAACTTCCACATGCCCAACCAGTCAGTCTGCTTGAGCAGAGCTGACTAAGGCTATGGGCACCAAACCCTTGAGCTTTCATGTAAACAGATAGACTGAGCCCTGAAAGGATAATAGTAGGAACAAAAAAGTATTCATATGTTCACATTGCACCCAGAAAAGGGGGAGGGAGTAGCTATTGCAGCAGTGATCAATATGAAGATAATACTGTGACACCTGTTCATATCTTCATATTTATCATTGCTGCAGTAGCCTTGGCTATATAGGTAGATTACCCTACCTTACTACATTTGAAAGGTGGAAGGAGAAGGGTCCATGAGTCACTGGAGAATGGTTCCAACAAAATCTCTTCATGACCTAGAGAAGGAATCAAGCTTATGCCTTGTAAATGTATAAAAGGAGGACAAAGTTGATTCTTCTAGAATCCAAAGCTTTCTAAAAAGCTATAGATGAAGCCAAGGTCCTGGTAGCATGTGCCTTAACCCTGTCTGGAATAGTTTTGCTGTGGTGAGTAAAACAAAAGCTAATGGTTTCCAAATGACACAGGGACACAGGTTGTCCCTTTTTAGAGTCATAAGAAATAAACTGATCTATCTGAAAGATTTAATTCTGTCAAGATAGTAACCAAGTTTTCTGTGGACATTCAAGGTGTGATAGCCTTTCTCCCTCATTTTTGGGTTTAGGAAATAGTTTAGCTTAAAGTAAACTTGAATACTATTTTAGGCATAAAAGGACTAAAGAAACCCTGTCCCTATGGAAAATGAGGGTTGACTCACCAGAAGAGCTTACAGTTCAGATACTCTTCTTGCAGAGATCAGAGCAATCAGTAAACAGTTTCATGTTAACAAACTCAAATCAGGCAGATTAGCTGGTTCAAATGGAGCAAGTGTTAACTTCTAATGTGAAATTAAGATCATAAGGAGGAGGCAACTAATATTCTAGAGGGATCTTATACAACCCCCTTTCAAAAACATTGATGTGAGAATGCATTGAAAGAGGAGGATCCATGGGAAAACATGCAGAAATGACCATCTGATGGAGTAAAAGGATAGCAACTCTTATATTGTAAAACCAGAGACCTAGCCCTGAATGGATACTGATTATGTTAGCATGACTACAAGACTTTCTCCATTTACTAATATATGATTTTCTAGTAGCAGGCTTTCTTGCCTGCATTAGTACTTTAGGCACCTGCTTACTCAGGATGGGCAAAAAGGGAATTAAGATCCTATCATCGAGCAGTTAATTTAATTGGGGTCAGGGTGTATCAAACACCCGATTGTGTGTGAGTAGATCATTGTAAGGAAGCTTATAATTGCCCCTATTTATAAAATGGAAAACACTGTCTGGGCAGGAAAGGAGTTAACAATGATCTTGAAGATTCCTTCTGAATCTTCACATGTACAGATGTACCCAGGACATCAGTAGAAAGGGTAGAAAAGCATATAGGAACATTTGACTGAGGAAAGTAAAAGGCATTTGTCTTCAGGCCTTAGTCATGGAGTAGAATCTTGCCAGCTGATTGCTCAAGGAGGAGGCAAATGTCTACTTGAGGAACACCCCAAAGATGGATCAGATATTGAGAGGCCCCCTGATATAGTTTCCATTCATGAGGGTATGCCCTGGTCTTGCTCAGCGTGTCTGTGCCGGAGTTTTGCTCTGGAATGTAGGATGCCTATAGAATGAGACTGCGCAGTGAAACCATTTCCAACTGACAAGGCTGGTCTGTAAAGGGGGTATGACTTGATTCCCCCTTGCTTGGTTGTACCACACAACTTTCATCTAACTTTATGAACAGGTCTGGGGGACCAAACATGAGTACCTTGAGGGAAAGCATGCTTGTCTCTCCTTGGTGTCCTACATCATAACTCCTCAAACAAAATCCAAGGAATCTAAGTGCTGTGGATTGGGGGGAGAAGGGCAGAAATGGGCTTAGAGAAATATGCTGTCTCTACCAGGTTCTCCTCTTCTGACAAACACCAGCACTGGGATTTGAAACAAAAAGAAAGCTGGTGCTGGGACCAAAGACTTTAGTTACCATTGTATCCTTATGTGGAGTCTTGTCAGAGATATGCAAATCAGATACTATGAGATTCAGAAAAGGTATTCCCTTGCAGTGTCTATGGCAAACCTTAGAAATAGATCTAGATAAACATAATCCTGTGAATGAGTCCGAGACTTCTGAATGTTCTTTTGGAATCCCAGCTCAAGTGAAATCTCAACCAAGTGAAAGATTCCTGACCCTCTGAAATGAAGTGACTGCAGAGATAAGAAGGTTGTCTAAATATGGAAAAATGTGCATACACTGTAGCCTGCAATGAGCTATAACCGGAGCTAGACACAATCTTGATACAATGGATAGTCCAAAGAGTAAGGCAGAGAACTAAAGTCAAATTCATGTAATCCAGTCCCACAGAACCTTAAACACCTGATGTCTGGATGAACAGGTGTATGACCGTGTTAAATTTGGTGTTACCAGGAAACTTAAATGAGGAAGAGGTAACAGTTTTTTGAAGTGATATTAAAAACTTGGGCTCTGTCACAAATGGCTTTAGGAAAGAGAGCCAGAACCGGTCTTAAGTATCTTTTTCTTTGGTTCTTACAACACCCATGAATAAAAACCTTTCTCAACCTGGGAAGGAAGAAATTGCTCTCAATCCCTGAGACAGTATATGTAGGAGGAGGACAGGAGAAAACTATTTTAGTTTGTGTTTGAGGAATTACCCCCTTCAAAGAAGATTTATTTCTGTATCCTTTGATGAAAGTTTCAGACAAATGGGTGCTGAAGATCAATCTGTTGCATAAGTGAAAAGTGGAGATTCAGAATTTCTTGAAGGAAAAAGGGACTGCCAGGTAGAAAGAGGGGAAAAGGTGCCTTTAAGTAGTCATTCTGAATTGTTTTAATGGGTTCCTGATTTCTTTTTGGAAACATGCTTCTTGAACATCTGTTTCAATGTATTTTAGTGAGACTGTTTTTGTTTGCTGAAATTGGATGAAGAGTTAGAGAATACCTTAGAAAATGTATAAAAGTAGGGCTGAAACTATTAGGGGTAGTTTTTAGGGAATGTACTCACACTTTTTGATTATTTGTGCAGCAAAGAAAAAAATAGATCTATACCTAAAGAAGTTAGTCTCTTTCACATAATCGGGAAGGTTCTGAGAACACAGCCAGGGAAACCTCAAAACAGTACCAATGGCCATAGAACTGGAAGAACTATCAAAATATTCATGCACACACTATAAACAATGAACAGTGACTAACAATAGAATAATTTAAAGCAAACTCTTCCTCAAGAAGAAACTGCAGACAAAGCATTTATTTTTATTTATTTATTTAATATCTGTTGACTGGGAAAGTCCGACTGGGCGCATGCCCATTTTCAGTGGTGGCCCAAGGGAAAAAGTCCCAAACAGAATAAAGACTGATACAAATAAATTATACAATACAAAAGCTCATACTGTAGTGGTACAAACAAGGATAACAGAGTATAAATAGAGGGGCCTACTTCACTTGACCTAAAACTCATTTCACTGACACCCATTTGACCGACACCCAATTGACCTAAATTTCATTTGACTGACAGCTCATTTGACTGACTCCCATCTCACCAACATTTAAGACATAGACTTGATTTCGGTCTTCCTTCACCTGTGACTTGCTTGTGATAAAAAGAATTTCTGTAACTTACAATGCTGACTGTTAGAATTCTGATAGCCATGCAGAAAGTAGTGTTGAGTGTTTCTAAATGTGGGTTTGTCTCTTTACATTTTTATGGAAAGTATCTAAAGTAATTTGGTGAATGCTTTGTGCATTCCCAGCAGTAGTGGCAGCATGTAAAATACGGTAAGGCAAGTTAAAGGTATATGCCCTTTTCCCCACTGTAGTGCGATCCTGGAGTTAGTATATATAATTGGGGGGGGGGGGCACAGCCCTCCACATTGGGGGTGGGGGGTAGCCCCCACCTAGTCTGGTCGTACATTGTCCTGTTTCTGTTAAGAAGGTAAGTAACTAGTTTTTAAGTTCTGGAAAGGGTTAGTTATTGGTGTTGTAAGTGTGCTTCTCTATGGTTTAAGATTTAGTATCTTGAAATTCAGCATTGTAAGCTGTCAGTGAAATGGGAGTCAGTCAAATGAAATTTAGGTCAAATGGGTGTCAGTCAAATGAGTTTTAGGTCAAGTGAAGTAGACCCAAATAGCAGCATTCAAGAAAAGACAGAACAGACTGAACTGTACAAGAGAAAGATGATGAGAAGTAGTTACAGATATGTATGGTAAACTAAGAGAGAAGTAAACTTAGAGTAGGATGTAGTAGAGAAGTTCATAAAGAAATAAAAGGAGGATGAGGCACAGAGGAATAGAAAGGGAATCTAGAGAAAGACTGTAGGAGGGGAATTAGATGGGAAAGAGAAACTCCTATCAGGTTGAGTGAGTAAAGATCAACATAGAGGTGTAGTGAAGGAAAGCCTATAAAGATGTCAGGAAGGGAGAAAGGAATCAGCCAGGTGTAAGGCAGGAGCAGAGCCAAGAATTAGATAGGTAAGATGAGGAGAAATTTGAACTGTAGGTGATTTGGTGTGGTAAGTATGTTTTGGGGGATTGATTTCCATGTTCTGGTGATACGATTAGCATAAAGAGAATCACCAGAAACGTTGTTAGCTTTTGTGACTTGTAAGACTAATTTCTCAGAAGATCTAAGTAGTCTTTTATTAGATTGGGTTTGAAGTAGGTTGCAGAGTGCAGGACACCTGTCTGTGAGGTAAAGTATGCTGTGGGCTATAGTGAGTTGGGTGTGTGTGAGGTTATTGGGGAGTTCAAGCCAGTTTAGCTGGCATAGGACAGTGCAGTAAGTGGGGAATTCATTTTGCAGTCAATTTTCACTTTACAAATATTACTTTTTTGGATGTTCAGATTGCTCTTCAGGAGGATAGGACTTTGTCTAGTATTGTTTTTAGGAAATATCTCCAGTTTAATACACTTTTACATGTCACTAGTTGCCATCCATGACCTATAATGCATAACATTCCCAAATCCCAGTTTCTTAGGCTTTAAAGGATTTGCTCCTCTGGGCAGGAGTTGACTAGACATGAAAGGGAGTTGGTTGATAGGTTTTGTACCAGAGGTTACAAGCATCAGAATGTGGTTGGGGCTTTAACATCTGTTAGTGGTATTAATAGGACACAGTTATTACAATATAAAACTAAGGGATCTCAGATACATCAGCATATTAACAATGAATTTTGGAAACAGTACTTATTTCTTCAACAATTTGGTACAAAAACATTGAGTTATTTCATTAACAGATAATAGTCTCAGTGATTTGATACCCTCCAGATACTTATTTTCATATAGGAGAGGTAAAACCATGGGGGAATGCTTTAATCATTATAAAAAAAAACTACCCATACTAATTTAGTTTCACATCAGATTACTTTAGATGGTAAACCCTTATTAGGATATCAGCCTTGTGGTAACTGTAGTTTTTGAAACCATGTTTGTAAAAGCAATCACTTTATATCTAAAACACTTCAACAGTTTTCCAGATTAATGTTTATGGTAATTGTAGTTCTGATTGTATTATATATCTGGCCACACGTACATGTTCCATGTTGTATGTGGGTCAAACTTCTTGTCCATTCAAAATAAGAATTTCAGAATATTTGAGTAAGAACCAAATGTCAGCGTGTAAGAAAACTCTGTAACCAAAAAAACACACTGAAAACAACCCCTCAGGTCTTGGCAGGCAAACAGTTTCAACAAAAGCTGAAGGAGCAAAGAATAAATCCACTGCAATAGAACGTTGTAACAGATAAAAAACGTGTTTAATCCAATGACAGTTTCATAAGTTGAGCTTCATCAGAACTAATCTCCATTATTGAAAAACAGTTTATATAAAGAAACAGTAGTCAACATTAAACACTATGTTCTATGTAAATATGTAAGTTAATATCAAAAAATCTATAAATATATCAAAAAATATATATGAATGCAAAAATGCCAGCAAATCCATACTTATTAACTACAAATAAACTGTAAACTTTTGTTAAAAACTTTTTCCTAGTACATTTTTAAAAAAATAATATCCATTATCACAACATATATTTTATAGATATTGAGTCATTTAAACCTGGTTCATGTGCAGCATCAGTATACAATTGCCACCAGGTTTCCTTATATAGCAATTGTTTTATGTATCTCAACCCGATCAATAATACCAAATCTAGTTAAATCAAATTTGTTGACATGTCTAAACAACGCATTATTCTCATTTCTAGTTTTTATACTATACATATGAGAATATATCCTATAGAAACTTGGGCATCTTTCACATTTAGCTAAATAAACCACCTACATTCTCAATTTAATTTTTTCATCTTCCAGGATATTCTTGCACTGTTTTGGTATGACCACCATCAATAAATCTGTTGTCAATTCTTCTCTCCAATAACTTCTTCAAATTATTCCCCATTTTATAAACAAAAGATGGTGTAGTACCCAATATATGTGTAATACTATCGTCTGTTGAATAATCTCAATTTTTATAATGTTTTTTAATTTTAACTCATTAACTGACCCACTCGCCTGCTTGAATAATACTCCAATTTTTAATAATAATGTTTTTAATTTTAGCTACGTGTGACCCATACTCTAGTACACATGCCCTTCCCAAATTTCTTGTTGCTATTTGTGTACTTTTTTCAAGCACCTTATTATTACATGTACCATAAACATATTCCCCTAACAGAGGTTTGTATTTTGTACCCCATTCTTTAATCAAACTTGATGAAATTCTAATATTTGAGTGATATTAGATGTGCTCGTACTTCCAATGCCTTATTTAAACACACCATCAAGCATAATTCTTCTAGATTTAGTTTTGTTATAACAGATAGGACCACATTCAATAGAAATAATAAATCTGGGTGGCATAACATGTTTAGTAAAAAAAGAAAGAATTTGGATAATCAAGTTAGGAGGTCTTTTTGCACCCTATACTTAATGATCACTTGTGAGTAGCCAATCAGAGTTAGTTAAGGGTTTTATAAACTTATTGGTTAAATGTACTGGGTACTGCACTGATGAAGGCAGGTTTGCCAAAACTGGTATACTGATTTTTTGAGTGACGCATGGAGTTTTCTCATCACATATGCAAATGTGAAGAAATAAAATATACAGATATGGAATACTGATTATTGTGTGCTGGCTTATTTGGATTTTGCTCATTGGAGGTTTTTGGGCCGTGCACCATACCGTACTTGCATGAACCTAATTGGGTTTTCTGCTTGTGGCTCTTTCTCCCAGCACTTTTGTCAGCACTCCTGTTTTTATCCTTACTTTTTGTGGGGCCTTTTGACTCATAGGAAGGCATTTTCTATTCAGTGCCTTGACTTTGCTACTTTGTTGGATGTTGTTACCATTTTCTGGGCTGGAAATCCGAGGTTTTGTCAGAAGTTTGGTCAGTGGCTGGATTTTTTTATTCCATCGTAAGTTAGGAAGACAAGTGAATGGATGCATCTTCTGGGTTGATTGTCACAATGTACACCATTGGGCTTATACATTATGTTGGACATTTTATTTTGAAACTTTTTTCTTCATTTGACTTTTGGTGGAGCGTTTTGTGGAGCACAGATTCACTGAAGGAAGTATTTATGGTTTGTCCATTCAGGCAGTTGAATTGGATGCCACATTGATGTGGGGGTTACGTTTTGCACTGGTGGATGTTTTTCTTGTATGGATTTTTTTCCTTCTACATAGTTGGATTGTCATTTGTTCTAGTGAAGCGTTTCAACATAATGCAATGGATTTTTGGGAAAATTGTTTTATATTTAGAGGACTATTGTGCATTGGGCCCTATATATTTGTAACCTTTGGGATAAGCTTACAATTTATGACTGTGTAGGAAGGGGGGGAGGGTTGTTACCAATATATTTTTTTGGTGGCCTGATTTTGTCATGATGAATCTTACTCAGTTGCTCAATGGGCTTGCATCAGACAAACATGACGGGGGTATTTTTGAACAGTCCCAAGAGGTGTATTCCAGTGAAATTTGTCATCTTATGTTGATATTTTTAAACAGATATTGCCATCTATGAAAGAACTGAGATCCAACATTTGGCATCTTAAATTATTTAAAGCCTATAATTTAAAAAGCATAACCTATAGGGGTCTTCGTGTTTGTATTCCTCCCTATGTTATGGGAATTGATGATGTTTTGATTCATGAGTGGCAGAAGGCTCAGCAATCAACATCTATGCCTTTTGTTAGAACTTTATTGTCTTTTTGTGAACGTAAAATTGGCAGTTTGGTAATTACAGTTTCTCAATTGTGTGGGATGGTCAAACATTTTGAACAAAAATATTTATATCGGAAGAAGTTTGTTCAACTTACCAATCATCTTATGTCAGTTGAGAAGGAATTGCAATCACTCGTGGTTAAGAAATTTCAGAGGGATTCATGGATTATTTATATGGTAAACAATTTAATACCCAAAAGTCTGTCCAATTCTCTACTAGTAGGGATCATTCTTTGGTTCCAGGTAAACGTAAAAGGAAGAAATCCATACTTAAGCAGAATGACAGCATTTCAGAAACACCAACTGACGAATTTTCTTCTGCTACAGATACTGATGCAGGAACATCATCAGTATCTCCCGGGTCTATATCGCTTCATCGAGCCATGAGTTCAACAAACTGTATTTAATCGAAAATGCTGTTCATCAAATTCCCCTCATGTGGGAGGCTGCACCACTACACCCCCAGCTAATTATATATATCAACTCCAAGATTGCACTACAGTGGGAAACAGAATATTCAATATAATTGCACTGAAAATGCCGTTCGATTAACTGATTTTTTGATGAACTGATAAGGACCCGAGTCTCCCACAGCTAAAAAAAAGAAGGTCACCCCTTTAGAGGATGCAGAAGGGCTGCATATAAACACCACCATCAGGGCATCCACATTAGAGACATTATTACAACTCATGGTTCCCAAACAGCATTTAATCACAATGTTTATAATATTTCATCTACACAATTGTCTAATGCTGAGTTGGATTTACTAAATAAAGGCTTAGGTTTTATACCTAGTTATTTGGTACCTGAGGAGGTTTTTGCCCAAGATGTGATTTCATTTTGTAGATTGTTAAATCTTAAACTTTTTTCTCATGATAAGAAATTATGTGTGGAGCAAGATTTCACTGATTTTAGGTTTAGAACATCGACCTTTATACCTCCCTCTAATAAAAATGTAGTTATTTTTCAACAGCAGATCCTGAGAGATCTACATTTTATGTATAATTCTCATAGAAATATTACTAATAATAATTTGTTACAGGCACAACATCAAGCCATGAGAAATTTAAGTAAAAATAAGCAGTTAGTCATTAATACAACAGATAAGGGGTGGTTTGGGATTGAGCCATGTATTATGCTGAAGCCCAAAAACAATTGCCTGACCACTGCTTTTATCAAAAATGCATTTGGATCCTACCCCAAAATTTAAATCTGATATTGACAAATTTTTACAACTTGCTTATGAAGAAGGGATCATTTCCAAAGAGACTGTTCATCATTTGATAGTACACGATCCAGTGAAACAATATTTTTATATGTTGCCCAAAATTAATAAAGATTTTTGCCAGCCTCCAGGTAGGCCAACAGTCTCGGGTAAAGGGTCATTAATGGAGCCATTCTGCTTATCTTACTCAATATTTTAAAGTGTTACTAAGGTGGGTACAGTCTTGTATCCAGGACACTATGGAGTTTCTTAATATTATACAAGATATGCAACTGGAGAAGGGCTAGTATTTATGTACCCTTAATGTTTCTGCTCTTTATAACAATATTTCCCATTGGGCTGAGTTAATGGCCTTAGATTTCTGGTTAAATTGGGCCTCCATATACACCCCTGGATTTAATAAATTTATGATTTGCCTTACAGAACATGTTTTAACTAAAAATGTTTTCTATTTCAAAGATGAATGCTATCTGCAATTTAAAGGGACAGCCACGGGGGCATCTTTTGCCCCAATTTCTGCGGATTTGTTCATGGGGTAAATTGAAGAACAGATGATTTATTATACTAATCATAATATCTTTTTGGATTCTACGGACATTTGGGGCATATATCTTGATGACTGTTGGCTAGTCTGGAGATCTGATTCCAGTTATTTACAGGAATTATTGAGTATCTGAATGAAAATAAGTGGGGAATGCATTCTGCAGTCTATTTTCACTTTACAAATATTACTTTTTTGGATGTTCAGATTGCTCATCAGGAGAATGAGACTTTGCTAGCACTGTTTGTAGAAAAAAAAAATTTAATACACTTTTACATGCCACTAGTTGCCATCCATTACATATAATACATACCATTCGCAAATCCCAGTTTCTTAAGCTTTGAAGGATTTGTTCCTCTGGACAGGAGTTGGCTAGATATGAAAGGGAGTTGGTCATTAGGTTTTTTACTAGATAAGAGTCAGAATATGGTTGGGGCTTTAACATCTGTTAATGAATTAACAGATCACAGTTACTACAATATAAAACTAAGGGATCTCAGATACATCAACTTATATTAACAACAGATTTTGGAAACAATACTTATTTCTTCATCATGTTGGTACAAAAAACATTGAGGTATTTCATTAACAGATGATAGTTTCAGGGATTTGATACCTTCCAGATGCTTATTTTCACACAGGAGACGTAAAACTATGGGGGATGGTTTAATCATTATAAAAAAACCTACCCATACTAATTTAGTTTCACATCAGATTACTTTAGTCAACCCTCATTAGGATGTCAACCTTGTGGTAATTGCAGATTTTGCAAATATGTTTTTAAAAGCAAACACTTTACATATAAAAATCACTTCAACAATTTCCCAGATTAATTTTATGATAATTGTAATTCTGATTGGATTATATATCTGGCCATGTGTACATGTTTCGCTTTTTACGTAGGTTAAACTTCCCATCTGTTTAAAATAAGAATTTCAGAACATTTGAGTGATATCAGATGTGCTCGTACTTCCAATGCCTTATTTAAACACACCATCAAGCATAATTTTGCTAGACTTAGTTTTGTTATAATAGACAGGACCACATCCAATAGAAATAATAAATCTGGGTAGCATAACATATTAAATAAAAAAGGAAAGAATTTAAATAATCAAGTTAGGAGGTCTTTTTTCACCTGGACTTAATGATTACTTGTGAGCAGCCAGAGTTAGTTAAGGTTTTTGTTAAACTTATTGGTTAAATGTATTGGGTACTGCACTGATGAAGGCAGGTATGCTGAAAATTGTATACTGATTTTTTTGAGTGATGTATGGAGTTTTTTCATCACAATGAAAATATGAAGGAATAAAATACACAGTTATGGAATGTTGACTATTGTGTGCTGGCTTATTTGGATTTTGCTCATTGTAAGAAGAATTTGTCAGATCATCTAGGTAGTCTTTTATTAGATTGGGGTTGAAGTAGGTTGCAGAGTGCAGGACACCTGTCTTGGAGGTAATGTATGCCATGGGCCATAGTGGGTTGGGTGTATGTGAGGTAATTCAGGATCTCAAGCCAGTGTAGTAGGCATAGGGCAGTACAGTGATGCGATCACGGCAAATCTGGTAATTTTATTGTAGCAGGCATCTAGTTTTGCTAGGTCTGTTTTGTACAGGTTAGTGATAATAGGTGAGGCATAAAGAGTAGTACAGATTAGATGTGTTCTGGCAACAGACTGTCTTTTGGAGTTGGTGAAGAAGGGTTTGACTCTGTGGAGACAGCCTAATTTAATATGAACATTTTTATAGCTAGGGTAATGTGTTTATCAAATTGCATCTTGTTATCAGTTGTAAAACCAAGAAGCTTAGTGTGAGAAACAGGTTCAATGTTTGTGTTATTAAAAGAATGTATAATGAAGGGGAACAGGAGGTCTGATGGTTTGTTGTGCAAGAAAATCATAAGTTTAGTTTTATTGCAATTGAGGATTAACTGAGCATCAGAAAGCCATGATTTGACTTCTGTAAAGGAATTTTTGGTTATTTATTGGAGTTTAGAAAGACAGGGGGTTGTGAATATGAGTGTGGAGTCATCAGCGTATTGCATGCTAATGGTCTGGTGGGTGGCAGTGTGAAGCTTGTTGGTAAAGACGGAAAATAGGAGAAGAACTAGAATGGATCCTTGTGGGAAGACTAATGGGGCAGGAAGTAGAGAAGAGAGTTTGTGTTGTCATTTTACAGCTTGCTGATGCTCAAATAAGTAATTGTGGAACCATGTAAGGGCAGAGGGCTTAGGTTAATAGATGAAAGTTCATTGAGGAGTTTCAGATGGCAGATGGTATTAAATGCTTTTGATGTGTCAAGGAAAATGGAGGAGACTAGATGGCTTTGTTTCTGAAATGGTTGATAGAGTTTATGAAGCTAAAGAGAGCTGTAGTGGTACTATGGCTGGGTCTTAAGCTATGTTGGGAATTAGTTAGAAGGTTATTGGAAACTAAGGAAGGCATGTGTTGGGATTGGATACATTTCTCTAGAATTCTGCACAGTGAAGATAAGATGGCAACAGGCCTGTAATTGGAAAAGTTAGTAGAAGTACCGCATTTATGTAACAGGGTGATGTAGGAAATTTTCCAAATCTTGAGAATGTATTGTTTTGTTATGGAGTGATTAAAATAGAAATTGGGTAAGAGATTATGTCAACAGCTAGCTTGAGATATTCAGAAGGGAGATTGTCAGTTGCGAGAGGAGTAAGTCTAAGTTTATTGACTAGTTTTTTATGGTGCTGGTTTTTACAGTTTTGAGGGAAAAGGTGTGCAAAGAATTGTCAGGAACTGTGGGAATGGTTGGAAGAGTACTGTTGTTGGTCTGAGTTATGTTTAGTATGCAGTTTGTAAACTAGGTGTTAACTTGTGTGGCTATACTTTCTGAAGAATTTGTATGGTTAGGTGTTGGGGTTTGGATTGACCTGGTTTTAACAGTTGATTTTTAGAAGCCCAAAATTTTTTGGGATTATTGTTTTTGTTGGGTTGCAATGTAGTAGGATTTTTTATCATTTCTGACCTGTTTCTTGGCTTTGTTTCTTATATGACAATACGAATTGAGGGAGGCTTGGGTTTTGTTGGACTGGTACTGAGCCCAGGCTTTCTCTCTGGTTTTGAGTAATAGTTTATTTTCTTTTGTCAGCCAGGCAGCATAGTTTGTCTTGATTCTAATAGTTCTAGGAGGTGCTAAGCTGCTTAGGGTGTCTAGAGATGTGTTATTGAAGTATGATGCGGCAGTGTCCAGTGGGAGAGATAATCGAGTGGATCAGTGGCATTGTTACAGTGTAGATAAGGATGTTTGGGATGAGAAGTGTTTTTTGTGGCATATCTGTCTGAATGTAGTGGTTTTGGTGATCTGCTCACATTGTCTAAACAGGTAAGTGAGCAGGTGGTCACTGATACTATCTGGGAGGCAACCTGAGTGGTAAGTGTGTGATGGTTTGTTGGTTAATATCCAGTCTAGTATGGAATGTCTATTAGTTGTTTTGTCCACTGTAGTCGGTGATTGGATAAGCTGGGAAAATCCATAAAGGTGCATGAAATTTGATGGGTTATCAGTGGAACAAGTAATCTAGTCTGTGTTAATCACCCATAACTATGGTTTCCTAGGAGAATGTAAGGGATTGTCCAGTGGAGAAAGTCCTCATTTATGGCAGGATTTATTTCCACATTGGATGTAGATAGCTGTTATAATTATGTATTTTTGGAGTCTATTACAAGTTTGGCAAATAGCAGTTCTGCGTTATCGAATTTTGGAGGGTTAGGTTCAAGGAGTCAACGGTTGAGAGTATTTTTATAGGTGATAGCTATGCCTCCACCCCATTTGTTTAGTCTATCCATTCTGTGGATGTTGTAGCCTTGAGTTAGTATTTCACTATCCCTTATGTAGGGCTTTAGCCAGGTTTCAGTCAGAAATGCTATGTCAGGAGCATAGAGTGATGCAGTTGTGTGAAATTTGTGTATTTTATTTGATAGACCATGGATTCCCAACCCAGGGTATGCGTACCCCCAGGGTACGTGCTTGGTCAGTTAGGGGTACGCGGGGAAAAAAATTAAGCAATGGTGGAAAGTTCGTTAATATAAAAAAAAATCCCACCTTAGGCACTTTCACTATCATAGGACTTACTTCCCGCGCACAGGAAGTGTGCCCTATAAATGTGAAAGTGCCAACGTATTCCTGTTATCTATATTCTATCTACTCTGTAACTGTTATATAGGGAAGAAGGTTGTGTGTCTGTGCTGTGGTTCTGTGTAGTGTGCGCGGGAACTGTGGGTCACGAAAACAGCAAAGGAAAGGTAAAAACAATGCCTTAGCACCTTTGCTTGTAGCTGTCCGCTTGGAGTACTATGTTTAATTTAATTTGTTTGACAAGCAGAGCGGTTTTTGAATGTTAGTCTGTTATTTTTTTTTTTATTTCTTAGCTTAGCTTGACTAGTGTTCAAAGCCCAAGAGTGTAGTGTCGGCACTGGGAAGGATGAACTTGATTGAAATTAGTTGGCCGCTAAATGAGTACAGTAGTTGTGTTCCTGACTTGAATATAATAACAGTCAGCATAAAAGAATTTCAGTGTCTCAATTAGAGTTGCTTTATTAAAGGTAGTTTACAGACTAAGCTAAGGAACATTTTCCCCCTTCTACATTTCAAGTTAAACTGCTACATTTCCTGGATACGTTTGAGTATAGTCTTGCTAACTGTCCTTGCTAGTTCAAGTAAAAGTTTTACTTAAGCCTGGAGTATGAGGCCGACACACGCACAACAAAAGTTAATGCCTACAAACATGACATCCTGGTTCTGGCAGGCTGCTCAACTTTAAAATGAATTTTTATGTTATGAAAAAGGGAAATTATCACCCTAATTATTGGTAAAAAGGAGAAGATTGATATATTGACTGATATATTGATATATCTACAAACTCAATTACTCATAGAAGGCTGACTTTTACAGTTACTCACAAACACCATACTAAGGTGTACAAATGAGCTTTTCCCCAGCAGTGCACACCAGCACACTTCCAAAATTCAAACAGAAAAGAACTACAGGTTACAATGAACCAAAAATACATATGTCCTGTTTGACATATGCTGTTATCCAAATGCACAGTTCCAGTTCTAATAATGGCTTTACCGTGTGTTTACACCTTTTATTTCCCCATTTAATGTCACTTTCCACACACAATACAAAGCCAGCTCTGCTGGGGATGGTAACAGTATGACAGTTTGTTGTTGAGCTCCCCACCGCTCATTCGAGAATCAGGGACAAAGATTCTCAAATCAGGGGGGTTACTGCTTAACTACAAAAAGGACTCGCTTAAGACTCTAACAACATTTTTATTAACATTTTCTGAAAACTGTGAAACATCTAAACATGATCACTTGTTTCTACTGACTTGCTTCCTCACTTTTCTGCTAGCTAAATAAAAAAAATCACATTTTGGTGGAGACTGAAGAAAGCGTTGAGACAGAATTGGAGAGAGTGGAGACCTTTAGTGGCTGCCGAATGACGCAGAAATCGGAAGTTTCTGCAAAACATTCAGTCTGTTTGACAAAGGCGATACACAATGATTTACATACACACAACATTAATGAAATGCTATACAACATAAAAAGTTAGTAAATACCACAGGAGCAGCGTTAGTATTTTCTGTTCATATTTCATGGAACGAAGGAGGGCTGCTGGAGAACCAAGATTCTAATGAGCCTCATAGTGGAGACAGTGAGCCCAGGTTGCCTCAGCCACCACCAAGGGTGCACCGTCCTGCACCATGCAGTCCTTAGCTGTGGAGCTTATGAAATACAAGCCCATACAGTGGGGTGGAACCGTGTTAATTTCACCTCCATCATTAAATAAAATATTCCATTTCTTAAGCAACAGGTGATATTAATGACCAAATGACACCCAGGTGTGTGCATTTGTTAACTTCATGTTGTCATACACTGTGTAACAAGGGATAGAGGGGTTTGCTGCTTGCATAGAGTGCATCCATGGTGCACTGTAAAACAGAAGCAAGAGCTAATAAGCTAGTAATTTAATGAAGTCTTGTTAAGGTGCTTTTTACCTCGTCTTGTTACAAAAAGCTGGGAACTTAATTCTACTGCAAAATTATAAATGTCTCAACTTGATATATTAATATTTTCTCCATACCTCTCAAAGCCTATACAATAATAAGGGGCAATGGCCCAGATATAGGGACATAATTAAAATATTGTTGTTATAAACTTAGGAAGTCAGTAGAACAACAAGGTTTATGTTTGTATGCATTTTTCCTGATGGAAAATCAAATGTATGTCATGACTTCACTCCTCAGTGACATCTCAGAAAACCACAAAAATATGAGGCAGAAATCTGTAAATTCTGAGAAAATCTGGAGAGGTGACCGGTATGATTGTCCCTGATTTCTTTCCGGATTTGTCCTGGATTCTGAGTTTAGAAAGTTAGAGCCATGACTGAGTGGTGCATGTCCTGTTGACTGAAGGGCCTTTTGAAGCTGATTCGATGCTTCAGTTGTTGGGGCAAAGGTTATAAAAAGTTTTAAGGCTGTAGATATACAAATACTCTGGTCCTTTGTCTTATGGCTTTTGTTACTCCATCATCTCTTTTGTAGATCTGCAGCCTTAAAAATTTTAGAAGTACAATAGCACATTTAACTGTGAGCTAGTTAAAGTTGTTAGTAAGCCATTATTACGTGTTCCACATTTTGCCATTTGTTCCACATTATGAGGACTGCTGTTCCTCATTTGGAGATGGAAAGTTGAGAGCTATGCCTGCAAAAAGTAAGAACTTAGCTAGCAGAAACACTGGTAGTAGTACTACTTGAAGATTATGCAAGTGATGTTGCAGGAAAGGAAACTAACTCTTAGCAGCCAATACATGTTTGTAGACCAAGTGAATTAAGTTCTTGGAAGGCAACTAGTTTATAACGTGTATGAACCTGGATGTGGTTAGTATTTATTGCTGACGGTCTTTTGCTTTTTGTGATAGCAGGTGCAAAAAAGCATATGACTTAATGATTTGCTGGGAATTACCCTTTAATTTCTGTTTGATGTGTGGTCTTTCCCATGCAAGTGATGAGGGCTAAGGGAGATTTGATAGGTGCTAAGTAATGCTCTCTAGCATTCCTCCTTTTTATTATTATTGTAGATCTGTTGGATTCTGTTTTGCACATGGTGTGTGGAGATCAATTGGTCCTTTCCAGACTTAATTTGTAGTACTTGAGATGCACTTGATGCTTAGGTTAGAAATTAAATGAGATGTATGCTAATAATTACATTCTTTTAATGACTCTTGTTTGGCAAGAGACATATTTAATTTATTTTTTGAATAATAGTGGAATGTTGTATGTATGACTTTTGGGTGAACATGCACTCTGAAATATAAAGTTGTTTGTTAGCAGCAGCCTCTAAGATTGTCATATTGACTGATTTGAAAACTGCCCAAAGTTAATCTTAATCTGCCACTGGCTAGATGCATTTTCTTTGAACATGGGTTTCAATGCTGATTTAGTGAATGTGAGTTTCAAAGGCAGAGAAGTTTTAATGCTGTCTGTTTTCATTGCGAGACTGTATTGCTTTGTTTAGCAAATGTCTATCAGTGTTTGTGCTATAAAATGTGAAATAAGAGTTTTAAATTAAATCCAAATATTTGTAATCATTAGAAAAAAGTGTGCACACTGACAGTTTTGAACAGTGTTTATGGTGAATGGGGAGAAGTGGGGAAACAGCCGAGTAATGGGAGACTGGAATGGCTGTGTGGGGGGTTGGGCAAAATTACACACATTTTGCTTTCATGTAGTATTACTCCAACATTTTTAACATGAAAAGTTGAGAAACTTAGTTTTCTCTCATCTTAACAGTTACAGTTCTTTTTATCATTATTTAAATTGAATATGAAAATTAATTTCGTAATTGTCTTATTACTAGATATTGTGATGGATAAGTGGCTGAAACCTGGCACAGCAAAAGAGCTGAAGCATGATATGGGAAGTGATCAGAGTACTTCTCAAGACATGTCCAACATTTTGGTGCAAAACACTAACCAGGCACAGTCCTTAGTTTCTCAAAGAGAGAAGAAGAGAAAGTACTGTGATGAATACATGAAATATGGATTTTCGTATGTGGGAAATAAAGACTGTCCTAACCCCCAATGTGTGGTGTGTGGGGAAGTGCTGTCAAATGTTAGCATGAAACCTTCCCTACTTTTACATGTAGAAACAAAATGTGCTAACTATAAAAACAAGGAATATAGTTTTTTCAAACGGTTAGCGGAAAATAAAAGATCAAATTTGACATCATACATCCTGTCAGGTAACAAAGATTACGAAAATGCACTTGAAGCTAGTTAACGTATTAGTTACCTTATCGCAAAATGTGGTAAAAGTCATACTATAGCTGAGAATCTAATATCTCCTTGTATAACCGATGTTGTTCGATGTATGCTTGGAGAAGAACATGTGCGGAAAATTAACAACATCCCTCTTTCAAACAGTACAATATCTTGAAGAATTGAAGACCTGTCTGATGATGTTGAGATGACAGTAATAGGTAGAATTAAAAGCATTAAAATTTCGCTATTCAAGTTGATGAAAGCACAGATGCTGCCAGTTGTGCTATTTTGCTTGTTATTGCAAAGTATTTGAAAGATAATGAAGTTGAAGAAAACCTTTTGCTTTGTCATCCTCTGTCACAACGCACAAGGGATTAGGATATGTTTAATGTTATTGATTGTTATTTCAAAGAAAAGGAGATTAATTGGTCTAATTGTTGTGGATTATGTGCCAATGGTGCCAAGTCTATGTCAGGGATTTACTCTGGTCTTCATGGTGTTGTCATGAAGGTAGCTCCCAATATAAGTTGGAGCCACTGTTGCATCCATAGACAAAGTTTAGCATGCAAGAACCTCCCTGGTGAATGAAAACTCGTTTTGGATGAAGCTGTCAAAGTGGTGAATTTTATAAAGTCGAAGTCCACAAAATCAAGAATTTTTAAAGCTCTGTGTGAAGAGATGATGAGTCCTCATTCTATTCTGCTCCTTCATACAGAAGTAAGGTGGCTTTCTCGTGGCAAAGTACTTACCCGGCTGTTTCAACTTAGACATGAATTCCAGGTGTTTTTTGAAGACCATCCTTTCCTCCTTGCTTCCAAGTTACATGACTGTAATTGGCTTCAGGCGCTTGCATATTTATCAGATATTTTCCAGAATATAAAGAAATTAAATTTGATACTTCAGAATAGCTCAATAACGATCTTCAGTGTCTCAGTCAAAATTGAATCTATGATTAAAAAAATAGATTTTCGGAGGTCATGTCTTGAAAATGGCCAACCTGAGGTATTTGAAACTCTGCATAATTTCTTATCTGAAAACAAGCTTCATCTATCCTGGGAAATAAGCAAGAAAATAATTGAACACTTGAATGGGCTAAAATCGGACTTCCAGAAGTACTTCCCCAAACCTCAAGAAGAAAACTATTGGATTTCAAATCCTTTTGAAGAAGAGTATGTCCAGGAAGCTAAATTATCAGTCAAGGAGAAAGAGAAGTTGATTGAACTTTCAACTGATAGTACTTTAAAAGCTGAATTCAAAGGACACATTCTTATGAACTTTTGGGCAAACATCAGCAGAGAATATGAGCAGCTTTCTGACAAGGCCCTTAAGTTTCTTTTGCCATTTACAAGTACTGAACTGGCAGAGAGAGCTTTCTCTTCTTATGTCTTTATTAAAAACAGATATCGTAATAAGCTGAATGCAATTCCAGATTTACGATTATATCTTTCATCAGCTGAACCCAATTTCAAAAAACTATGTGCCTCAAAACAAGCCCAAGGCTCACACTAAATATGTGTAAGATAAAGTTGTTCAATAATTGTTTGAGTAGTTTGAAATGTTTAATTATATGATAAGTTTTATTTATCTTTGAGTTTTGCAGTTGAACCCAATTTTAAAAAACTATGTGCCTCAAAACAAGCACAAGGCTTGCACTAAATATGTGTAAGATAAAGTTGTTTAATAATTGTTTGTGTAATTTGAAATGTTTAATTGTATGATAACTTTTATTTATATTTATCTTTGAGTTTTGCAGTTGAACCCAATTTCAAAAAACTATGTGCCTCAAAACAAGCACAAGACTCCCACTAAATATGTGTAAGATAAAGTTGTTTAATAATTATTTGTTTGTGTAGTTTGAAATAAAGTTTGAAATGTTTAATTGTATGATAACTTTTATTTATATTTATCTTTGAGTTTTGGAGATTACATATATATATATATATATATATATATATATATACACACTCTTTGTTCACTTTACTATTAGATTTTTTTATTATTTATTAGTTACAACACATACATTGGACATAAAAGCAACTATTACAAATGATAACAATATGAGGGGTACAATTTCAGGGAAATGGACTGCCAAGGGGTATGCAAGTCAAAAAAGGTTGGGAACCGCTGTGATAGACTAACGAGGATTATGTTTAGAAGAAAGAGGTTTGATTTATTATGGGTGGAAGTGATATTAATGTTAGTATTTGTATGAGGAAGTGTGTTTGGTTCCAATAGATTATTCCTGGTACCTGGGTTAGGGTGGATGTCTCCCATAAGTTTGAGGTTAGTGCTTAAATGAATAATGGAGTTAGTATGTTTGAGGGTAAGTTTGGTATATTCACAAAAAATCTGAAGTGAAGTATGCTCATGTATCTGTTTGTGTGAAGTGCTAGAATGGTGATGGTGAAGAGGCTAGGTATTATAACACAGTGTGTAAATTTGGTATGGTGTGGTGAAGGGATTGAAAGTGTAGGGGGGTAAGGATATGGTGTTGATAGGAAGTTAGAGTAGAGGTTAAGAAAAGAAAAGATAGTAGAGTAGTGTGGTAGAGCAGCATGATGGAGTGAGGAGAAGACAATAGAAGGATATTAGGGGATACCGAAAGTTGGAGAGAAGGAGCCTTGGATGGACAAAAGTGAAGCATCAAGCAGTGGAAACCATTTAGGATGAGGTAAAGGGAATATAGTTGGAGATAGGCTGGAAAGACAGAGTGAGAGGAGAAAGGGAGAAATTGAGGGAGAGTGGTGGGAGGAAAGCATTTATTAAACAAACAGTAAAATGTACAGTAATACAGAATAAAATAGCACTTAAAATGGAATAATTATCTAAGCAATTACAAATGCAGAAAACAATATTTTCTTGCTTGTCAGATGAGGAATCCACTCAGATTTCCAAAAACAGTAAGAAAAGACCATGTGTTCTGTGCTCAGATTGCTGGAGCCTTTCAATTAAGATAACAGCAGGCACTATACATTCTTAATATAAGCAGGAAAACAAAAAGATTAGCTAGGAATTCAGCAACAATTGCCTACTTCCAAAATACTACAGATTATTTCTCTGCTACAGAGGAACTACTGCTAGTTGTCTGAAGCTAAAACTTGACCAAAAACTGTAACAATGAGGAAATGAGAATAATCACAGACACATGCATAAGTCAACTTTCAACAAGATAAAAGTACTGCAAAACACTGAAGAAATTCTGGATTGAAGAGATAGACTAAGTTAGTTAGAGCTGCTCAACACATGGAGATGGCATCAGAGAGTTTGAGAGATTATGCTTGCATCAGAAGCCATCCTTCTACATTATGAAGGTCTCCTAGGTTAGCTCCTAGGACTAAAAAACAATTTTCAGGCAAGACCACAGAGTTTAAACAACAAAATGGAAATGGAAGAGCTCAAGAAGACAGTCTATGAAAAACTGCATTAACGCTGATGTTATTATACAAATTGCTGTAAACAAAAATAGCACAGTTCTTCAACCACACTAAACCTTCTTAATGGATGGCAGACAAGCTAAGCAGGACAAAGGCAGATCCACACAAATGACTTGGGGGGGACTTCTAAGGTATGATACATCTGTGTGGAATTCCTCAGGTAGACCGTTTTGCCTCCTCTCTTAACTAACTGACAAAACTCTTCAAAGGTGGCTGCACATTGAGTAACAGCTTGTTTCTAGCTCTCCCAATGTGAAAACAGAAACTCAGCAGAGAAGGCAAGTAGAGTTGTGTTTGTAGGCAATTTTCAGTAACTGGCTACTAAGTGCATTGCCTAGATGCCAGAAATAAAGAAATACAGAAGACCTGGAAAAAAAGCTACACAAAGTGAGGAAGAAACACAGACTGGGGAAAGCTCTGCAACTGTTAGGCAAAAAGCAATGCAACCTTCAAACATGACTTCCAATAACTTACAGGAAGATATAAGACAACTGCATACAGACCTGGTTAAACTAAACAAAACACTGATGGCGTATATCAACACAAACAACAAGAGGTTGGAAAAAAATGGAAGAAGCTTTAAATAGATATTCAGATGAGATGATAAAGCAGCAAAAATCAGAGGTCGAAATGAAGAAAAGGCTGGTTGAATATGAGACTGCTCAGGAAGAGATGTTTAAAAAAATAATAGAATTAGAAAACATAGCATGTAGGGAAAACCTAAGATTTTCAGCCATACCAGAGAAGATGGAAGGAACAGACTGCATTAATTTTATGATAGCACAAATAAGCAAATGGACTGGTATTACTCAGCAGGAGTTATTAATTGAAAGGGCACATTGTGTGCATGCTCCAAACCTAACTATAAGAAAGCAACCTAGACCTTTAATAGCAAAGATGCAATCCTACCAGCAGAAGGAGTTGATTCTGACAAAACTGTGTCAGAAGGACAACATATTAAAAGTGGGAGACAGCAGAGCATTTTTGGAGAATGATAACTCATTGTATACCAGGCAAAAGAGAAGTAAATTCATTCCACTATTCAGATAATGTTGAGAGCAGTGTGAGATTCAAACTGCTCTATCCAGCTGTCTTTAAGGTATTCTTCCCTGGAGGGACAAAATCATTTTCTAATGAAGTGTATGCTAAGGAGGAAATACAAAAGTTTGTCTAACAAAAAGTGAGCCGTGAAACAGAAGGAGTTTCTGCTCCTTGTTCCTCTGGTAATAAAGACCACAGAGAGACTGTACCTGTGAAACCTTTTCCAGTATTTCAATGGAAAATGTTGGAGAGAGGGAAGGGAACACACGAGTTGACTAGAAGAATCAAGAGTACATTGGAAATGAAGCAGAGACAGGATGTGGGTGATGGAGAAGAACAGTAATAAAACCAGTAACTTAATGTGGGATTACAATGCAATAATTATATTTGTGAAATATGACAGAACAAGAAATTCTGGAAATACTGGACTTTTTCAAAATGTGTTGGATTTGTGGGGGACTCTAAACTATATGCTCTACTTCATGTCATTGATGTTCAGAAAAATGCTTTGGGGGAAGAGAGGGGAGAAAGCTAACTGTAAGTAAAGAAAACACTTTATTTTCTTAATAGTACTATATTTGTGGTACATGGTTTTCTTTGCATGTTACTTTTATGTGTAATGGGGATTGTAAACAGATTTTGTTTTTCTGTTTCTCCTCTCTTCTCACTGTCTTCTTGTACAGTTTTGACAAATATAGTCAATGCAATGATTGAAAAAGGCACCTGGTGAAAAAGGCATGACAAAGTTAAAATTAATGCGCTTTTTTATTCTTGTATGGGGAAATGACTGGTTTAAGGACCTTAGATTGATTGGTTTTAAGTGAGTGAGCAAGTAAATGAAAATGAATATTGAATATTATGAGGCCTTTTCTTCTAGCAAATGCACATAAGTAGCAACACTAAGTAGCAATTCTGCAGCTGGTATTTGTGTCTCCATGGAGACAATCTGATAAGGAGAAACTGGAGATAGTCTGTTGAAAGGGGACTGGCTGATGGAAAAGAAAAAAGAAAGAAAAGACAAACTGGGTAAGACAAAATGTTCTCAGAAAACAATCAGGGATTTTCCCAGCTGTGAGAGCTTTACAAATAATACAAAACCAATTAGACTTGAAGTAATGTTTTCTCTGTTTTTTTAAATGCAATGGGGATACTAATATAAACAGATGTTTTTGTTTTTTTCTTTTTCTCCCTTCTTTTTCTTTGTTCACTTTTAATAAATGTAGGCACTGCAATGAAAAGAAAAAAAGAGAAAGAGAAGGGGGAGAGAGGAAGGATCTGCTTAAGAGAGTACTACAAAAGTAACATCAGTGTGCTTTTCCCATGCTTGCATAGGGAAATGACTGGGGTATGACCCTAGGTGTTTTCCAGTAACAAGTTTTGTAAATGAAAAAAGAATACTGAATATTATAATTTTTTTCTGGTAAACAAGGTACCCTTAGCAGTTTTGTATCTGGATTGCATGTCACTACAAGACAATTTGATAAAGAGAAATGACTTGGAGAAAGTGTTTACTGAAAACATTCAAGTGTTTTCTTAGCTGGAAGAGTTATAAAAATAGACAAAATCAAATACCACTTACTAATAGCACACAGGCTGTACCATGCATCTTAGCATAACTAACCATTCTTTTAGGTTAACTCTAGCATGTCTGTTTGGTTATCAATTTAGAACTTTTTTTCTTATTAGGAAGGAAAAACTATTTGAAGATGTACATAGTTTTGTGTGTCATTAAGTTATATGTGTTGGGGGGTTTCTTTGCACTATTTGAGGGCTTTCAAAAAACAAAAAGTTATGTAAGATGTGGCATAGGCACAAATGGATATGACAAGAAACAACTGTATAAAGACCAACCTGACGAACAGTATATGCATGTAACATAAAAATTAGAACTAGACATTTAACAAAAAAGCAGTTATACATAAAAGGTAGTAATAAAACCATATATGAAAAGTATACTTTCTGTAATGTCTTTCAATCTGGATGGTCACACAGATAAATATAAAAAAGAAAGAGTAGTGAACTATATTAAAATTGTAATGTGCAAATATCTATACTACAGGAGAAACACCCGGAAAGAACTGAACATGTAAATTTGACAAAGAAAGGTTTTCAGGATGGTTATTCAGTGGAAAATCTGAGGCAAAGGAAAAGAGGAGTACTTATATTAATTGCAAGAGGAGCTCCAACAGTGATAGAAGAGGAAAAAAAGATAAAAATGGAAAACAGATAGTACTAAGTAACATGTTCGATCATAGCCTCACCTCAGACTTTGTGACCTCTGAATGGCACACAACGGTGGTTATCCCACTCCACAAATGGGGAGCCACCATGGACAACAGGAACTACCACTCCATTAGCCTGATGAGCCTGGTCTGCAAGGCCATGGAACGTATCATCAAGGAACTTATAAACAAAGATATTGGTAGTCTCCAAACTCTGGACCCCACCCAGTTTGGGTTTGTAAAAGGCAGATCATGTCTCCTAAATCTGATAGACTTCTTTGAAGCAGTCATCAAAGCCATAGAAGAGGGTAAGGTGGTTCACACAGCCTATCTAGATCTCGCCAAGGCTTTCGACACCATCCTTCACTCTGGAATTATAGATAAACTCACTAAACTAGGTATAAATCCCTATGTCACAAGGTGGGTTGCCAACTGGCTCACTGACAGAACTCACACTGTGAAAGTAGCAGATTCCAAATCCGACTTCAGACCAATGACAAGTGGAGTACCACAGGGTTCAGTCCTAGGTCCTCTCCTGTTTGGTATCTACTTCTCTGAAGTACAGGCTAACACAGAAGGTCTTTGGCTAATGAATTTCACAGATGACTGCAAACTAGGAGCCATAATTGAAACTCCTAATGATGTGGACATCCTACAAAAGGGCCTCACTGAGACAGATGCCTGGTGTCAAAGCCATGGCCTCAAGCTCAATGCCAAAAGTGCATTGTCATCCCCTTTGGTAAAAACTCTGTACCCATAAACTACCACATAGGCGGTAGTCTACTTAACACCAAAAGTGTGATAAGAGACCTTGGGACACAGGTGGACAGTAGTCTCCCCTTTGATAATCACATTGCCACAGTAGTCAGAAAATCCTTCTACATGGCACACCTCATCACAAAAGGTTTTTCATCCAGGAAAAAAAAGGTCATTGTTCCCCTCTACTCATCACTCATTAGACCCATTATAGAGCACAACGCCCCTTTTGGTATGTACCTCACAAGACATCTACAACAACTGGAAAGGCCACAGAAATACCTCACAAAGAGGATTACTGGCCTCAAACAGATGCCCTATGCAGACCGTCTCAAAATACTCCATCTTTACTCTGTTTCATATCGCCTACTCAGAGGCTAGCTCTGCCTAATGCATTTATATTACACTGTTAAAAACTCAAACTGTCGACAGCGTAATAATCGACACAAAAATGTCGAAACCCCCGAACATCAAACACACACAAAAAAAACACCCAAACACAACACAAATTGCTCTATGCAGGGGGCAAGCCCCCCTGCACCCCCACACCCCCCACTACTTAAATATACCAACTCTGAGATCACACTACATTGAAGTAAATGGAAATCTCCCCTTACGGAGATCTCTGTTTACACTCGCGATGACTTTCACTTTCGACATTTTGGTGCCAACAATATCAGCTTTGATATTGTCGACCTTCAACAGGGTGAAGTAGACCCTTGCCTAACATACAAAGCTATGTCAAACCCAGAACTGTTGGACATGCTCCACTTAACGAAATCCCAATCCCTCTGAGCTACACACTCTAGGGACCTAAAACAGAACATGCTGGAGGGATAGAGTCCTGTCCCAGAGACTTCCCATACTCTGGAACAAACTACCTATCTATATCAAACAAAGCTCCTCATTAGCACTCTTCAAGAAAAATCTTGATGATTGGATGGGAAACAGGAAATTCACACCGGGGATCACTTCTTTGGCTCTGCTCGACAGGGGCACAGGAAAATAATTTTATTGGGTGGAGAAAGCCAGAGTACCTTTTTGGCTAGGCTTATATAGGCCCTAGGGCCAGTAGCCTAGTACCTACCTATGAACCTATAAACTAAGGGGCTACTGGCTGGGGAGGAGTACTATACTGGCATGTATTTACATTCCACCTAAAACTGTTATGATGGAGCTTAAGAAAATTCTGGGAGAAATAATCAGCTTTCAGCAAGGAATATTAAGGTGGTGACTGGAATTTGCTTTGCAACAGTGAAGATGTGTCTGGGGGGGGGGTCAAGAAGGGAAAATATAACAAAGGAGGGTAGATTTTTGAAGACATTTATGAAAATATTTGGCATGGAAGATGTGAATTCAGTACCAGGTGTTTGGAGTGACTTTACTTATTATTCACCAAAATACAAAAACTGGGCTAGGCTAGCTAGATTTTATATCTCTCAGGAGCGTGTGCACTTAATTGAAGGTCTTGAAACACACCCAATAACTATTCCAGATCATGGTCCAATAATAACTAAAATAAAAACACAAGGTAATGAAATAAAAACGAGGCACGGGCACTTTCCCACCTATCAGTTGTAAAGACAGGAATTTAAGGAATGGGTTTTGTAATTACTTCACGAGCTCCTACAGAAAATAGAATTTTCTTCTGAAATTATATCTAGGGAGTAGGATAAAATTAATGTGGAGTTTAAAACTAGGGTGGAAATAAAGGAAAGGGAGATATGGTTAAGAAGTAACAAGAATTATTTAGAGGGACTGACAAATGTTAAAGTATTGCAAAATAGGGGGAATCTCTCAGAACAAGAAAAGGAGCAAGTGCAGAATGCTAAACAGAAAATAAGGGATTGCCTTGATAATATGCACAAGTTTAGAAAGATTGCTGTTAAGCAATCGTTTTTTGATAATAATTCTAGAGCACAAAAACGTTTAGCACAACGATCAGGCAACAGAAAGTGGAAAGGGCTGTCGCCAAACTAAGGGAGCCTATAACAAGGAAGATTATGAAAGTTTGTATAAAGCAGAGACATATGGAAATCAAGAAAAGGTACAAATGAAAATGTTTATGGGAGAATTAAATATCTCAAGGTTAGAGGTATATGAGGCTCAATTACTAACAGGATAGGAAGAGATGAGATAAAAATGGCTATATATAATCAAGCTACAGGAAAATCCTCAGGAACAGATGATATTCCTGTGGAAGTTTGGAAGCTAGGAGGGAAAAAACTGATAAAGGTCTGGAAGATTTTGTTTAAAAGTATTTTAAGAGCAGGAGAAGTACCAGCATCCTGGAAGAAGGCGGTGGTAATGGTAATACCTAAAGAGGGTAAAGATCCTTCAGATCCAGCTTCATACAGGCCCATTTCAATACTAAACCATGATTATACAGTGCTTATGTTTATAATGGTTAAAAGAATGGCAAAACTGATACCAAAATTGACTGATATGGATCAGTGTGGTTTTGTGGTGCGGAGGCAAACGTTTGACAATATTAACAGAACACTGATGAGCCAAAAGGAAGCAGAATGTGAGAAAATACTACTTTTATTTGTGGGTCTTGATGCAGAGAAAGCATTTGACAAAGTAGACTGGGACTTCCTGAGCAGGGCAATGAACGCATTTGCTTTCCCTGATACAATTATAAGGTTGATTATGTGTATATATGAGGGATTATATATATATATATATATATATATATATATATATATATATGAGTGAAAATTAAAGTGGGTGTGGTCCCCTTTGATAACTTCTGCTTGAGTAGAGGAACCAAGCAGGGTTGTCCACTTCCCTCTTTGTTGTTTGCATTATATTTAGAAACATTGGCAAAGAAAATATGGGACTCAGAAATTCAAGATATAATTGGCATGGTAGTCAGGAAAAGCTGTCTCTCTCTGAAGATGATATTATTTTCCACATGACAAAACCAGAAAGGGACATTACAGTGTTGTGGAACATTAACAGAGTTTCAAATCTTCTTGGGATACAAAATTAATGAAGCTAAAACAAAGGCAATAGAAGTAAATTATGTACCCACACACAAATTGGTCCAACAATATCCATATTTATGGGGACATGATAAAATGAAGTATTTAGGAGCATGGATTAGAAATTATTCTGTTGTGGCAGCTAAGGATATGAGGGAAGAGACTAAACAGAAGATAATACAAAAATTGAGAAACTGAAAGCTTTGTTCTATGGATATGGATACTAAGATACAAGCAATTAAAATGTGTTTAGTTCTTTTAGTCTTATACACATGTTAGGCATATTTTTATCAACCAGAGGAGAAGCTGTGGATAGCAATTAAAAAAGATTTGAAGGATTTTATTTGGGAAAGGAAGACAGCAAGGGTCAAGTGGGATAGGTTTATTCTTCCAATAGAACAAGGCAGGATTATCCAATTTAAGGTGGTATTTTAGAGCAACAGAGTTAAGGCTCTTATACATAGCACAAGCAGAAAACTATAATTCAAAGGGGAAAGGAATGACAATGATAATATGGGGGGGGGCTTAAGAAATAAAGAGAGATTGGGATTTTGGATGCAGACTCTTAAGAACAATAAAAATCATACAGAGTATTATATTCATAAAATACCATTGAGTTTTCTAAGAACTAAACCAGCATGAGAACGGGGAAAAGAGATTCAGCTGATAGGGATGACTGTGGTCAGGGATACAGATAACAGGCAAGAAGGGCTGGAACTTATTGGAGAAAACTGGCAAAGGAACCAAGGTATTATGATCAAGTAACTAGAAAGTGAAAGGTAACAGAATAGGAAAAGGCCAAGAATTTATTTGGATTACAGGTTAGCAATTGCCTTCTCTATCAAGGACTGATATCAGAGTATAGGCAAAGAGAAAGAAACAGGGGGTCTTAAACGGAAGATCAGCACTGGTAGAGTTTTTAACAAAATCTAAAACAGAAGCTGGCATTAAAAAAAGGAATAAATAGTAAAACAAATAAAATATTGCATGATAGTTATAAGAATCAATCAGAGGAGTTTAGAAAGGATTGGGAAGAGAGACTGAATAAGCAATTCACAAAGAGACAATGGGGGATATATGTATCTCTTCCAAATATTTAACAAAGTCTAGAAAATTTAGGATCTTTGCCTGGAAGTGTTTGCACAGCTATTTTTATACCCCAAGTAGACTCCAAAGAATTTTTCCTCAGGTGGATAGCAAATGTCAGAGGTGTGATGAGCATATGGGAACATATTTTATGGGAGTGTAATGAGCTGACAGACTTTAGGGATTCCCTGCAGACCGCTCTGTTGGAGATGCTGGGTGAATGGATTGGATTGATTGGGGAGATAAGATGTCTGGGGGTCAAGAAGGGAAAATATAACAAAGGAGGGTAGAATTCTGAAGACATTTATGAAAATATTTGGCATGGAAGATGTGAATTCAGTACCAGGAGTTTGGAGTGACTTTACTTATTATTCACCAAAATACAAAAACTGGGCTAGGCTAAATAGATTTTATATCTCTCAGGAGTGTGCGCACTTAATTGAAGGTCTTGAAACACACCCAATAACTATTCCAGATCATGGTCCAATAATAACTAAAATAAAAACACAAGGTAATGAAATAAAAACGAGGCACGGGCACTTTCCCACCTATCAGTTGTAAAGAGAGGAATTTAAGGAATGGGTTTTGTAACTACTTCAAGAGCTCCTACAGAAGATAGAATTTTCTTCTGAAATTATATCTAGGGAATAGGATAAAATTAATGTGGAGTTTAAAACTAGGGTGGAAATAAAGGAAAGGGAGATATGGTTAAAAAATAACAAGAATTATTTAGAGGAATTGACAAATGTTAAAGTATTGCAAAATAGGGGGAATCTCTCAGAACAAGAAAAGGAGCAAGTGCAGAATGCTAAACAGAAAATAAGGGATTGCCTTGATAATATGCACAAGTTTAGAAATATTGCTGTTAAGCAACCATTTTTTAATAATAATTCTAGAGCACAAAAACTTTTAGCACAACGATCAGGCAACAGAAAGTGGAAAGGGCTGTCGCCAAGCTAAGGGAGCCTATAACAAGGAAGATTATGAAAGTTTGTATAAAGCAGGGACATATGGAAATCAAGAAAAGGTACAAATGGAAATGTTTATGGGAGAATTAAATATCTCAAGGTTAGAGATAGATGAGGCTCAATTACTAACAGGATAGGAAGAGATGAGATAAAAATGGCTATATATAATCAAGCTACAGGAAAGTCCTCAGGAACAGATGGTATTCCTGTGGAAGTTTGGAAGCTAGGAGGGAAAAAACTGATAAAGGTCTGGAAGATTTTGTTTAAAAGTATTTTAAGAGCAGGAGAAGTACCAGCATCCTGGAAGAAGGTGGTGGTAATGGTAATACCTAAAGAGGATAAAGATCCTTCAGATCCAGCTTCACACAGGCCCATTTCAATACTAAACCATGATTATACAATGCTTATGTCTATAATGGCTAAAAGAATGGCAAAACTGATACCAGAATTGACTAATATGGATCAGTGTGGTTTTGTGATGCGGAGGCAAACTTTTGACAATATTAACAGAACACTGATGAGCCAAAAGGAAGCAGAATGTAAGAAAATACCACTTTTATTGGTGGGTCTTGATGCAGAGAAAGCATTTGACAAAGTAGACTGGGACTTCCTGAGCAGGGCAATGGAAGCATTTGCTTTCCCTGATAAAATTATAAGGTTGATTATGAGTATATATGAGGGATCAGATATATATATATATATATATATATATATATATATATGAGTGAAAATTAAAGTGGGTGTGGTCCCCTTTGATAACTTCTGCTTGAGTAGAGGAACCAAGCAGGGTTGTCCACTTCCATCTTTGTTGTTTGCATTATATTTAGAACCATTGGCAAAGAAAATATGGGACTCAGAAATTCAAGATATAATTGGCATGGTAGTCAGGAAAAGCTGTCTCTCTCTGAAGATGATATTATTTTCCACATGACAAAACCAGAAAGGGACATTACAGTGTTGTGGAACATTAACAGAGTTTCAAATCTTCTTGGGATACAAAATTAATGAAGCTAAAACAAAGGCAATAGCAGTAAATTATGTACCCACACATAAATTGGTCCAACAATATCCATATTTATGGGGACATGATAAAATGAAGTATTTAGGAGCATGGATTAGAAATTATTCTGTTGTGGCAGCTAATGATATGTGGGAAGAGACTAAACAGAAGATAATACAAAAATTGAGAAACTGAAAGCTTTGTTCTATGGATATAGATACTAAGATACAAGCAATTAAAATGTGTTTAGTTCTTTTAGTCTTATACACATGTTAGGCATATTTTTATCAACCAGAGGAGAAGCTGTGGATAGCAATTAAAAAATATTTGAAGGATTTTATTTGGGAAAGGAAGACAGCAAGGGTCAAGTGGGATAAGCTGATTCTTCCAATAGAACAAGGCAGGATTACCCAATTTAAGGTGGTATTTTAGAGCAACAGAGTTAAGGCTCTTATACATAGCACAAGCAGAAAACTATAATTCAAAGTGGAAAGGAATGATGATGATACGGGGGGGCTTGAGAAATAAAGAGAGATTGGGATTTTGGATGCAGACTCTTAAGAACAATAAAAATCATACAGAGTATTATATTCATAAAATACCATTGAGTTTTCTAAGAACTAAACCAGCATGAGAACGGAGAAAAGAGATTCAGCTGATAGGGATGACTGTGGTCAGGGATACAGATAACAGGCAAGAGGGGCTGGAACTTATTGGAGAAAACTGGCAAAGGAACCAAGGTATTATGATCAAGTAACTAGAAAGTGAAAGGTAACAGAATAGGAAAAGGCCAAGAATTTATTTGGATTACATGTTAGCAATTGCCTTCTCTATCAAGGACAGATATCAGAGTATAGGCAAAGAGAAAGAAACAGGGGGTCTTAAACGGAAGATCAGCACTGGTAGAGTTTTTAACAGAATCTAAAACAGAAGCTGGCATTAAAAAAAGGAATAAATAGTAAAACAAATAAAATATTGCATGATAGTTATAAGAATCAATCAGAGGAGTTTAGAAAGGATTGGGAAGAGAGACTGAATAAGCAATTCACAAAGAGACAATGGGGGATATATGTATCTCTTCCAAATATTTAACAAAGTCTAGAAAATTTAGGATCTTTGCCTGGAAGTGTTTGCACGGCTATTTTTATACCCCAAGTAGACTCCAAAGAATTTTTCCTCAGATGGATAGCAAATGTCAGAGGTGTGATGAGCATATGGGAACATATTTTATGGGAGTGTAATGAGCTGACAGACTTTAGGGATTCCCTGCAGACCGCTCTGTCGGAGATGCTGGGTGAATGGATTAGATTGATTGGGGAGATAATTTTTTTGAGCTATGATACAGAATCTGAATCGCCTAGACGTAGCAAAGCTTTGCTAAGCCTAATTACCATGGCTGCCAGAAAAGCAATTACTAGAAAATGGAAATCAAAGCCTAGACTAACTTAACTAGAAGTAGTGAGTATAGTAACACAGATAAAATAACTGGAACTGGGATCTTTAGAAAAGGGAAGGAGCAACCTACATAGGAAAAAATGGGAATTGTGGGAACAATATATACACAGAAGGAATGAGGTTTAAGAGGCATGATTTGAATGAGCCATATCATGTTTAACTAACAATGACTTGATAAATTATAAGTGATGTATAATGTTGGCAACTACAATTGTTTCAATTGTGTCTGTGATGTATAATGTTTGCAACTAAAGTCGTATAATTTTTCTTCTTTTTCATTTATATAAATGTAAGATTGTGTATGTCATATGTGATAATTTAATAAAGATGTTTATTAAAAAATAAATAAATAGATGAAATTCTCTTCCAGAACTCCATGAAAACAGGTCTGGAAGACACTTTTTCTCTTCCTTGTGATAGGAATGTCCCTATATAATTTTCCATTCAGAAAGAATGTCTAAAAATCATTGAGCTACCTCACGTTTGAGCTAGACAACAGTGGTTCTCCCTTCTTTTGGAACTGGTCAGGGGCATTTACCACAAGCTGCATCTGATTTCCTGGATGATAGTGTCATAACACCTTTCATGCACCTGTTTACTAAGGACATACAGCAAGTACGAATGTAAGCAAGAAAGCCTGTTAACAGAATATCATATATTAGCAAATGGAATGTTTTCTAGTTGGCACCAGCAACACAGCTTGCAGCCATTCAGGGCTAGATCCTCTCTGGTTTTACAATATTTGTTTGAGTTACTATCCTAATACCCTTCTTACTCCTCCTTGAGGTTCATTTATCTGCCATTTCAGCATGCCTGCCCAATCCTCCTCTTTCAATACATTCTCATGTCAAAATGTTTTCAAAGGGGTTTTGCATAATAGGCCTCCAAGTAAACCGGTGCCCACTACTTGGGATCTTAATTTCTGTTAGAGAAGCTAACACCTGCTCCATTTCAACCAGTTCATCTGTCTGACTTGAAGTCCTTGATATGGAAACCAGTTTTAACGATTGTTTTGACCTATGCAAGAAGAGCAAGATGCAAGCTGTTATGGTGAGTCAATACTATCTCATTTTCCACAGAGTAAGGGTTTCTTTGAGAACTAATCCTTGGTATCCAAATTAAATGTAAATCACACTATCCATCTTTCTGGGTTTGAAATGCTGAGCGCCAACAAGCCAAAAAAAAAACCACTGAAAACCCAGGACATGAGCAATTCTTAAAGATTGCTCTTCTCCTTTAAACTTCTTTTTGGGGGCAGCCACCTTGCACCTTCCCAAGATCTGGGGAGGGCAATCCCCCATGCCCCTTAAATTAAATACATACATATATCCATATATCTATATCTATCTATAGCTATATATATATATATATATATATATATATATATATATATATTATACATATATACATACATACACATAGATTCACTTCAGAATCTCGAAATTTCAATGTTTCGGAATATCGAAATTCCAAAACAAATCCCCCCCAAAAAAAAACAACAATTTAAATGTTTCTGCAGGGGACAAGACCCCCTGCACCCCCCACACGCCCGCTACTTAAATACTCCAACTCTGAAATCACACTACAGTGAGAAAAAGGGAAATCTCCCATTCCACGCTGTATGCAGATCTCCGTTCACCATGTCGTGATTACGAAAGTTCAATCATATGGTCTTGGCCATATGAAATTCGATCTTTCAGGGTTTCGGCATTGTGAAGTGTTCCCACATACATACATATATGCTGATATATATATATATATATATATATATATATATATATATATATATATATATATATATATATATATATATATGTATATATATAGGTCCCCTTCAGAAGATCTTCATGGTAAAGCAGTTGCCTTTGAAATAAAAGTTAAACTAGAGATCTGTTCCGCTCAAAGCACCTTTAGAAATTTTTTTAAGGCAAACTATCTACTACTATGTAATACACTGACAAGTTTCAAATCCCATCCAAATCCAGTTAACTCCATTGAATATACAGAAATGTAAACCAACACACTATACCAGCATGTAAATAACTGCATAGATGTAGCTGTACCCTGCAGGAATAAGTGCTGGACAAACACCAGAAACAAACCCACATAATGGAAGCATAACATCAACAAGCTTTATAATAAAAGGAAAATAATTTTGGCCAAAAGTAAGGATAGCAATTCTCACAATGTTAGAGCCCTTGGCACTAAAATTAACAAACTCAGTAAATTAATAAAATCTACCAAAGCCAAGTTTAAGGCTAAAATAGCTACCCAAGTCCAAGACAATCACAAAAAAAGCATTTTTGTTATGCTTGTAAGCTCAAAAGCACAATGCGGCAATGCACTGAGCTGATTTGTAAATGGTTACCTACACTGAGTCTGAAAATACAGCAAACCTACTGGCTGATAAATTTAACTGTTAGTTTACCCCTCTCTCCCCTCCTCCTGTCCTTCAAGATATACCTGAAACTGGCTTGCCTCCAAATATCACACAAGTTCAAGTCCTGAAAGTGCAATCAAAAGCTAAGAATACTGCATTCAGAGGTCCTGAAAATATCCCTAGATGCATCTTAAATAGCATGAAGCACAATTCAGTCACACCCCTGACAGCATTGTACAATCTCAGCCTCCATACAGGTTTTGTAACAAGGAAATGCTAAACAGCTGCAGTCATTCCCTAACATAATGGAGGACGTTCCACAGACCCAAGCAATTACATGCCCATAAGTCTGATCGTCCTCATGTGCAAAGCCATGGAAAGGCCTATGGAACTAATTAATCAAGACATAGGGAGCATTCAAAAACTGGACCCATCTCATTCTGGATTTGTCAAGGGCATGTCATGTTTACTCATCCTGGTGAATTTTTTTTTGAAAATGACACCAAAGTAATGGATGAAGACAAAACAGTGCCCACCACATACCTCGACCTGGCCAAAGCTTTAGACACCATTCCCCACACAGGCATAGTAGAAAAGTTAAATAAACTGGAGATAAACCCTATGTCTCCCACTAGTTTTCCCATTGGCTCACAAACAGGAGACAGAAAATCAAAATAGGTGAAGTTACCTCCACAAAGAGACCAGTCAGTAGTAGGGTCTCCCAGGGTTCAGTACTGGGACCTCTCCTTTTCTGAATCTACTTTTTTGGAGAAAAGGCAATATCAAATGGCTTTGGCTGACTAAGTTTACAAATTACTGCAAACTAGGAAAAGTCACTGAATCCCCAAACGATTGTGCCATTATGCAGGAAGGTTTGTCACAAATAAACAATTGATGCCAAAATCATGGACTGAAACTAAATGCCAAAAAATACATTATTGTCTCCTATGAGATGTCATCGACTCCAGGGAAGTACTACACTGACAATACAGTCTTAAGAATCGACTCAGTTGTTTGGGATTTGGGAACTTATGTGGACTGTGACCTAACTTTTTTGACTAACATATCATATATTGTTGTAAATAAGTCTTTCCATATTGTACAGCTTATAAACAAAAAACCTCTGTGTAAATCCTAACCATTCTAAAAATGTATGGCTTACAGGAAAAAATAGCAGTGTTGCTGTTGAAGTACCATGTTCTCCAAAAGAATATAGTGGTGGAAAGATTCTTTGCAGTATCATACAACAGAAGGGAAGTTAAAAATGAAAGGAGAACTCTCAAAGCTACTTCTTATCTGAAGACATCTCTGTATTTGTAATTACTACTGGAGAACATGTTACTTCATCAAAGATACTGCTATTTTTTTCTGTAAACCTTAAGTTTTTACACTGTGAGTTTTTTCGCATAGGTTTTTTGAGTTGGTTCCCCAACCACAGGAAGGGGATTTACCTTAAGTTTTTGGTTTGGAAAGCAATACTTGTTTAGCTTATAATCAAAGGGATTGTGTCTTGACCTAGGGATATCTTTGTCCCCCTTTATTCAGACATCATTATGCCAATCATTGAATAAAATGCCCCCTTTGGCATGTATCTGTCCAGATCGCCCACAGAGATACCTTATTAAAAGGGTACAAAACCTAAATAACATTTCCTACATGGGTCACCTCAAGGCTCTGCCACTATACTCGGTATCCAACAAACTGCTAAGAGGCAATCTGTATCTGGCATACAAGGTGTCCTCTGATCCAATTGTGATGCCCCACACTGGCAACAGTAATCAAGGAGCCTCAATCCTCACCACTAGCATCAATGGAGGATGTACATTGGGAGGGTGACAAGTTAGACACACAGTATTTCCAGATGCAGCTCTCAGCAGTAAGTGCAATTTCCCTTAAGAGCACACAGAGACCACAGTCAGTCTGAGGCTGGTTTCTCCCTCTTTCTCCAGATCCCCAATAAGACTCCCCACTGGCATAGCTATAGAGTTGAGATCTCAGCTGAAAGGCCAAGCCAAGACCTCCAGCACTGTCTCTGTCCAACCAGTGCATTGTGTCCCTGCCCAAGTAGCTGACACACACTCTCTGAGGTTTGAGTCATACACACACACACACACACACACACACACACACACACACACACACACACACACACACACACACACACACACACACACACACACACACACACTCACACCTGGGAAAAGCTGGTTTACTAGCTATACCCCCTTCTGCCCAGACTATAAGGTAGTTATTACTGCTACCAACCAACTCCTTATCAGATACTTTAAGGCCCTTAACAAAGGGTGTCCATCTTACTGTGTAATGGTACTATTAATCCAAATGGACCTACACAGTGTCACCAAATAAATATACAAGTACCCTCAGAACTTAAATATGTCTCACAAATACCAGCCACAATGAAAGGATTAAATATATTTAATAATAAATAAAAGAACAAGAAAATATTCAGTATATAATCAGAGTAACATTAGAGTTCAAATTCACAGGAAATATTTAAATCAACATTGCATGACAGTCTCAAATAAATAAAGAAAGACATCTAAATTAAGCTTTGTTATATTCCTGACTGCATCTAAGAGAATTATACTGTTCTCTAGACTTACTTACAGAGCAAGCAAGGCAGATGTGGTGAATGGGGCTTCCAGCTGATGTCAGGTCAAAGACAAATAGAAAATACTATCTCTCTCAGAGACTTCCCAAATTAATATATCAAATATTACTAATGGGATACTTACAGAATGACATCATTTCTTGTCAAATGACTTCATTTCCCAGACTCAAACAACCACTGATGCCTGCTGGTAGCATTTAGCATCTACCTGTAAAAATACATAAACAAGGGCTTTTTTTTTTATCTAAGGCAGATACTGGAAGTCATAAAACAATAAACATGTCCAAGACTTTTGGCTTTTCCCGGTTAGGGGTCACCACAGTGGCTCACCGGTCCGCTAATGATTGGCAGTGGATTTTTACGGTGCTGATTTGCCAGCCTGGCACCTAACCTTCAAAGAAAGAACACCCACACATGCAGGCACCTACCTGCATGTCGTTAACGTTCACTCAACTGCGGGGAGGACATGCAGACTCCACACAGAAGGCACTCCAGTCGCGAATCAAACCGGAGAACCTCTTGCTGTGAGGTGACAATGCTAACTGCTGCATCACTGTGGCCTTTATAGTGTGTAAAACAAAAAAACACTTCCAAGACAACACAAAAAATCTTCTAGTTCTAGACATTGTGCCTGTTACTGCACTGAAACTGAAAGATAATATCCTTTTATTATGTGGTCATAAAGTAATTTAATTTCATCTATTTTTCTGAAGTTAACTTCTTGTGTTGCAGTTTCCATTGTTAAAATATATACATCTAAACAGTTACAATAGTGCAGGTACATTTCTGTTCTATTCCAATAGGGCATGCTGTGGTTACATACTTTACAAAATATTTCTTCAGCATACATCTGTACAAACCATCTTATATGACATACAGTTCTAATACATTTGTAACACAAGCATATGAATCATGCTGATATTCACAAATGACATATAATTATTTACAAAATTCCAGATAGCTGGGCTGGCAGTATTTCCTTTCGTGACACCAATACTGATGGATTTTCTGTACATCAGCAAGTAAAATGGCATAAAAATACTTGATCTAGGGATCAGAACCTCTTCTGCAACATCAACATTACAGTTTGGAGGGACAGGTATTTTAACAGAGGATACCACTTCTCTGTAAAAGACTCCCATCAACATAAAACAAAGTCCATCCCTGTCCATATTCATATCCCTGTCCATATTCAAGTGCAACTTGGATCTATGAATGGGAAACAGAAAATTTACCCCAGTATTGTCCCCTGTACTACTAATGGACAGAGGCAGATAATAAATGCTTTATCCCATGTATGTCTCCACAAATTATCTATGGACTAAGCCCAGCTCTTTTCATTAGGAATAATATATAATTATCAACAATGGGCTGGATTAGGCCAATCTCTAACCAAATGGGATAGGTTAATTTGAGCACAAAAAGGAAATCAGCTAGGCTTAAAATGGTTCACAAGGGACACTTAAGTATGAACCTGTGAACTGAGGACATCATGGCAGAAGCCCAAGTAGCTCCAATTGCAGAGAAGGTCAGAGAGAACAGATTACAGTGGTTCCGGCAAATGAGCAGGAAAACAGAAGACAATCTGGTGATGAAGATTTGGGATCAACATGAAGAAGGCAAGAGGAAACAATGGCATCCAGGAGAGATATGGATGGATTGTTTGAGAGACATGTAATGGTCAGGGCATGACTGTCAAAGATGCTAGGAGAGTTGTACTGAATTGAGACAGACTGCAACAGCTGATGTGATACTCTGACTCCATGCAGAAAAATGGGGAAAAGTTCATAATGAAGTAGTTGGTGCATTTGAGACAGAGAGCACAGGGGATATTCCACTGCCTTCACAAGAAACATATTCACAGCTACTCACATACAAAGGTTAAGGTACTTGGCTGAGTACTTGTGTCTCTCACTCTCAGTGACGTAGCATTCATGTTAAATGTTCATAGAAATGAGCAGCTGGGGTGATATGAAAAGTCTACAGGCATTGAAACACCAATGTTTATGTAACATCATATAACACCATACATGAAGTGCTAATGCTATGAGCAGCACAGGGAACTAGAGTTGTAACCAGTAATAAAACAAATGCAAAACTCCAGGCTTACATACAAATGGAAAAATAATTGCATTTCAGCAAAATTAAAAGAACAGGAAACATGAACGTATACTTAATACAGCATGTACATGCTATTTTGCTGCATTCTTTCCCTGTTCTATGTCTTGACTATCCACAACATTCACATTGGCAGATACCATTCCAGAAAACCTCTGTCCTTTTTTTCCTGGAAATAAAACCTGAAGAGGGACTGAAATATCTATTGCAGTGGCAGTTAAAAGTCGTGTCAGAAGATATCTTGAGCTTCTAACCTGTCCTTACTGGCCAGCATATCTCAGAAAGAATTTTCCCAGTGACACTGGTGTAAGGCACATGCTTAGGATAACATAGTGGACACATCTTGTCTAAATTTCCAGAGTTGTTGAGAAGGACAGATTAGGAAATATATATACAGTATTCTGGCACAGGTTCCAATGAGAACAGAGGCTATGCAAATGATATAGCAGCACTACTGTCTAAGGTATTTTGGGCAAAGACATTCTACCCCATTTATAAATTGAGTAAGAAGCCATTGTGTACCACCAAGAGCTCCAAGAAGAGCATGGGCATTCACCATTCTTCCTTCTAAAGCTCTGTCAAAATCCTGCAGGTCCTGAGATAAAATGGCAACAAAGTGCTTTATTCATTGTGCCTGCTGTTGTAGCATTGCAGCCTGACCTCCCAATAGATGGATGACCGTCACAGTTGCAGCTGCTATCTCCTGGCAGCTGCTATCTCCTGCCAGACTGTGGTCACCATTTCCTGACATAACCTTTTGCTGCTCCTGTAGTTATATGTCTGATGGCAGTGAAAAAGATATGGTTGATGCAATGAGTGTATGCAGCTGTCAGAGTGCATGAAAAACACCAAGTAACAGCAGTTAGCATGACATTGATCTACACAAGCAGTGACATGTTGATCGTGATACAGACAAAAATATGTCAACATGTGCAGAAAGAGTACATTCAGAATGACATGACATGTGCAGAAAGAGTACATTCAGAATGACATGACATGTGCATGCACACACACACACACACACACACACACACACACACACACACACACACACACACACACACACACACACACACACACACACACACACTATCAAATGTGAAATGTCATGGGTGTGCAGCTGATATAAATGGGAGGAACCATAGTGTTGTACACACCTAGATGAAATACATCCTGCAAGAAACACAGCAAAGGGTAAACACTTGTTTTGTGTATTTTAATAAATTCCTGTTTTAATATTGTGTTGCTTTTAATCGACAGGAAACTAATGCTTAGACTGAATAAATAAATAGTTCTAAGGTTTTCCACTCATTTTTTCATCACTGCAAGAGACTATCTCAAGAGTTCGGGTCTCATGGCATCTCTGGGTCTCACAATACCCCTAGCAGGACTCCACTTGAGAAAGATACAGTCATATCTGCAGTGTCTTTGGTCCAAGCACCAACATCCTTGTCTTTTCAAATCCCAGTACTGGGGTTTGTCAGAAGAGAAATCACATGGTTGAGACAGCAAATTTCTCTAAATTCTGGTCTCCCTTCTCTCTCCCTGTTCCAAAACAGTCAGTCACCACAGATACCTCATACTTTGCTTGGAGAGTAGTTTCAGAAGGAAAAGTGCAAGGTGTATGGGACACCAAGGACAGATGCAAGCACATAAACATCAAGGCTCCGTATTGAAATGCCAAATGCCAAAAAGCCATAAAAATAAAAAAGACTGAAAACCTGCAGATGATCAAATCTTGAAAATCTTTTTTCCCCTGAAAACATCTTTTTACAGGAATGGCAAACCCCCACTTACCCCAAACGTATATAAACCAACTCTGAGATCACCATACCTTGAAGAAAAGGGAATATTCTGAGAAATGGCATCCCAGTAAATATAAACATATTCTTTCGGCCAGTCAGTCTCTGTATTTTGGGACTTGCTGTAGCAGGTCCCAACATTTCAAATGGTTACCAAATATAAAAGAGATGCTTGCCCTGATCCAGGTGATAAACTCTCTTATACTGATATTTTGGACTAGTAGAGAATCTAAGTTGATCAAATTCATACTCTATATAGGACAAACTACACAATTTTTAAAGTTTACATATAAAATTAATAAAAATAAGGTTAATTATTTGGACATATCTATATAAATGATGAAAGACGAAAGGAGGTTCAAGTCCACCATATATAGAAAATAAACTTTTTCCAACTCTTACCTTCATTTTACAAGCACCCATCCATACAAAAAAAAGCATAGTAGTGTGAAAGGACAGTTCATAAAGGCTTCTCGGATGACTTCTTTAGAAAATGATTTTATAAAAGAGTGTCTTCATATTAAAAATATGTTTTTAGAATGGGGGTATCCAGAGATCTCATTGAGGAAGTAATTAAAGAAGTTAAGGAATATCGAGAAGTTAAATACTTCACTTTACTTGGGAGAAAAGAGGTTACTTTAAGGAAGGTTAGTTGTTCTGAAAAAAAAAATCAGAATGAAAGTCACCAATGGGATAATAGTCAATATTATAGAGGGGCGTTTACTAAGAATTACAATAGGGTCACTAATGTTATAACACAAATTACATGTAAATACTGGGAATTATTTAAAAGTTTTTCTGAGGTAAAAAATTTAAGGGCCATATACAATTCATATATAAAAAAGTGTGAATGTTAAAGATATATTAGAGAAAATGAACACCAATAATCAGAGTAATAAAAGGAACTTATAGATGTGGGAGATGAACACAATGCACATATATTATTAATAGCAGATATATATATATATATATATATATATATATATATATATATATATATATATATAGGTTTATAGATTAGTACTAAGCTAACTGCCCTTACGAGCCATTTTAAGCCTAGCCAATTATCCATTGTGAGACTCAAACCCTGCACCTTGTGTTTGTAAGGCAAACACCTTAACCATTAGGCCACCCTCTCCCTATATATATATATATATAGATATATATATATATATATATATATATATATATATATATATATATATATATATATATATATATATATATATATATATGTATATATGTATATATATATATATATATATATATATATATATATATATATATATATATCCCAAGTAGAGATAAACTGATACAAGCTAAAGAGTTTAGTAATTCTGATAGCAAGGGGCTTATATATTTGGCTATGGGTGGCAAATGTGGGGCATTTTACGTGAGTAAAACTGAAAGAGTTTAGAAAAACAGAATATATGAACATTATTATAGTATTTCCACTTCAAACCACAATAATGCCCTATATAAGCACACTTTAATTTGTAAAGACTGGAGGTTTTTGATCTTTCTTTTGGAAATGGTACCTATGAATGTTGAGGTGGCCCTTGGGAAGAGAAAATAGAATATAGAGAAACATACTGGCAAATAATGTTAAAAGCTAATGAACCTCCAGGTCTAAATGATAATATTTCTATAGTTCCATTATTAAAACTAAGGGCAGCTAGGTTTACTGTAGAATATATTTACAAGTATTTTAATATGTATATTCATGCAGTAAGTATTTTTATACAAAGATTTTAATATATAATTTCAATAGTGTTTTATATATACGGTCAACATAACACAATAAGTCCTGTTTTTTTATTTCTATAATATTCCCATTTTACACATAATTTTTAATAGTTCTGATCAGGTGATTTTGCTATTTAAGTCATTTTAATGGTTTAACGTATAGGTAAAATAATGAGCGTAAGTTTTTTTGAGTGTGATTTTATGTTGTGAAGCACGTTTTGTGATTTTTTTTTTTATAAAGCCTTCATCTTGTGTTTATATTGAATATATTGTTGTAGTTTCAATATGTTTTGTTTGAATAGAACTTTAACTAATGAGAAACTAGTTAATTAGGTAAATGAGGAAGTGATTGTTTTATCATTATGTAACTGATAGATGTATTTAAACTACTGGGTACATGATTAATTATTATGTCTGAGGAAGTCTCAGTGGGTCTGAGACAAAAAATGCAGTGATTAAAGTTAAAGCGTTTTAGGTTCAAACAAGAGTTTATTCAGTTTTCACAGTTTCATCTGTGAATAAAGGTTTTAGACATTTTAATACTGCCTATTACTTGATGGGACTATATAACGTTGCCTCTGCAGTGTGGACTGCTTTGTTGGCATGGGTTGTGCTCTCGGCACTGTTGGTTTCTTTCTTATTTGGTCTTTGAAACTCTCTTGAGTTATCTTTGGTTCTCCTGACCTCTTCATGTTGTTACGGACAATACCACAGTCATGTGGTACATCAACAAGTAATGGGGAATCTGCTCATACCCCCTTTGCAGACCAGTGTTGTTAGCTTGGGATATAGCTTCAGAGTACAACCTTACTCCACATGCATTCAATCTGTCAGAGCAAAACTGTGTTGCAGACAAGCTGAGCAGAACAAGGGTAGACCCTCACAAATAGAAACTAGATCAGGGGGTCTTCCAAGAACTGTTCCATCTATGGGGAATTTGTGCAGTTAACCTGTTCAATCCCTCCCTGAATAATCAGCTGGCAAAATTTTACTCCAGTACACCATGCACAAAGAACTGGAAGACAGATGCCTTTTCCCTTTCATGGACAGAAATGCTTTTACACCCTTTCTGCTGATATCCAGGGTATTTCTGAAGATTCAGAAGGAATCCCCTAAAATCACTCTCCTGACTCCCTCTGGGCCCAGGCAACAGTGGTTCTCCCTTTTTTTGGAAATGGTCAGGGGCAGTAACCACACACAAGCTTCCTCACAGGATAAATCTACTCACACAAGATGAGGAGTGCCTGATACACCCCAACCCCAATCAATTTCAACTGACTGCCTACAGAATGGTAAGGTATTAATTCACTTTACTCACCCATTTATGGAGAACATTTGGCATGTACTAATGGAGACGAGAAAGCTTGCTTCTAGAAAAGCATATATTAGCAATTAAAAATGTTTTCTCTTTGGTGCCAACAACATACCAAGAACCCATTCAGGGCTAGTTGTTCTCTGGTTTTATTATTCTGTGGCCTTTCTTATTCCCATCGAGGTCAGTTTATTGGCCATTTCAGCATGTTTGCTCATGGAGACTCCCCTACCAGTGTATTCTTATGTCAAAATGTTTTTGAAAGGGTTTTGGCATAAGAAGCCTCCAAAAAAACTGGTGGCACCTCCTTTGTATTTTAATTTTGTGTTAGAAAACCTAAGACCTGCTTCATTTGAATTTTGCTGACTTGAGGTTCCTAACATGGAAAACATTTACTTATTGCCCTGACCTCTACAAGAACAGTATCTGAAGTGCAAACTGTTATGGTGAGTCAACCCTATATCATTTTCCAAACAGATGGGGTTTCCCTGAGAATAATCATTCTTTTATGCTGAAAATGGGAATCAAGTTTACTTTAAGCCAGACTATCCATCTCTCTGTTTTATTTCATGAACCTTAAAATGAAAGAGAGAGACTATTCTTGTACCTTGGATGTCCAAAGACAACTCTTGACAGATCTAAATATTTCACATCTTTAGATCTGTTGTTGATTTCTAGTGAAGGTAAGAAGGAACAGCCTGTGTCAAAACAGACTTTTTCCAAATAGTTGTCTCAGGCTATTATCATTTGATCAGATGTCCTTTCCATCTCAACATTGGATCTGACTTGGATCAGAGACAGGCCAAATACAGTTGAATTCAGCCATTCAGCTGTGCCTCCTCTACCCATAATCTCACTCCTCAGGGCTACCTCAGATCTCATTTATCATATTCGTGTACAGCAGCATTGTCGGATGCTCCTCCATGGTGTATCCTTTTTCTAGTACTTAAAAGTATTTAGTGTGGGTTTTTCTAGGTCGTCTACCCCTTTTGTTAGTGTGATTTTTTTGTAGCTAGTGTTTGTAAAATGTGTTGGATAGGTAGATTAGGTTAGGACAGGTTTTAGGGTTAGTTTTCATTCAGGTGCCACCCCCCCCCCATCTTTACTGTTAGAGTTAGAGTTTGAATCTGTCTTATTTTTCTATATTAGACTTAATGACTCAAGTTTCTTAATCTTTTTCCTAAACCTTTTTTGTATGCTTAGCTACTTGTTTGTTAGGTTCAGTTTATTAGATATGGAAAATAGTTTTGAAAAGCGTGTTGCTTACAGACTCAAGCTTCCCTCACAGGACACACATGACCGCTGCATGTATTGTTCATAGCTTGCCTATCTGGAGTCCCCTTGTGCTATTTGTGAAAGTTTCAGCATCTGCAACATTAATGAGAGGAGGGCCAAGCTGGCAATTCGTCTTTGGCTTCCTCCAGCAAGGGGGAGAAGTATAACCTGGGTCACAAGCAGAACTCCAAAGACCTCAAAGCAGCTAAGGAAGACCAAAGTTTTTATCTCCTTTATCTTCATCTGGCACACTGACTCCAAAGCTCCCAAGACCCTTGGCTCCATCTGCCTCTTCGGCTTCCTTATGCGCCAATTGCAAGGAAGGCTCCAACTCCACCATTAGTATCCCTAGCTCCTTGTTATCCAAGGGTCTTGCATCCCATTCCAGATCTGAGTTCTCATTTGGCTGGGCTATACCCACCCAACCTTCAGAGAGCTAAGTTAACAGCATTGTTTCTCCAGCTCCCTTGATGGCCCAGAATTCCAAGCTTTTGGACAGAGTGGTACATATTTGTCTTCTTCACAAAAGTTATCTACACATAGGATGTATGCCCGTAAATGGAAACATTTTGTTTGTTGAGCTACCTCTAAGGTTTGTGACCCTTTTTCAGCCCCATTTGGAGGTTATTTTAGACTTCCTACATGGTTCCAGTTATATAACTATGAAGGAGCAAGTGGCAATTATCTCCAATTTCCACATTGGTAGGGAAAACATGCTTTTAGGAGCTCTCAAAATTTCAAAGGCTTTCTTCAAGGGTAACTCTTTATTGTTTCATGCTGTCCAGGAACCTGTCTCTTCTTGGGATTTAACCGTCATACTTCAGATGTTGGCTGCACTCACTTTTGCACCTGCAGCTATGTTTGATTTGATGTTTTTGTCTTGGAAGACCTTATTCTTAGTAGTGATTTCTTCTGCCAAGCAAGTGTCAGAGTTGCAGGCCCTCTTGTCCGTACCTCTCTACCTGTTTTTTCATAAAGACAGGGTCTCCCTCTGGACGAATCCTTCTTTTCTTTGTACAGTGGCTATGGAGGACAATTTGAACCACTCCATTCATTCACCTATATTTTTTTCTGAGTTTTCCGACAAAGGAGAATGCTTGCTGTATTGCCATGATGTTCATGGAGAACTGAGCTTTTATTTGGACAGAACAAAGTCTTTTCAGAAAGTCTAAACAGTTGTTGCTTTCCTTCTCCAAAGCTCAGTTGGGCATGTCACTGTCTAAGTTTATTCTTTCCAAGTGGATGATTCTATTATTTTTGAGCATGGTTTGAAAGGAAAGCCCAGGCAGAATAAACCAAAAGGTCATTCTACTGGAGCTATTGCTACTTCTACAACCTTTTTCTCCAGAGCTGCATTGGATGAGGTTTATGTAGCTACTACCTGAGTGGACCCTCTTACCTTTGTGTGCCACTACAAACTGGACATTCAGTCAAGGTCCTGAGCTGTACAGCTGCTTTTGGTTCCACCATATTGCGCAATATCCTTCTGTGAAACTTCCATAAGGTTTTACATGGCTGGACACTGTGCCCCATAGGTTGAATCCAGATGAAAAAGACAACATCAGATACGAAAGTTGTGTACTTACCCTAATGATAGAGCTGTGTTGCCTCTTCATCCAGTTCAAGCTTTGAAGGCCACCTGGCTGTTATATTCTTAGTAGGACTTAACTGCTATAGCTAAGGCTACTGCATTACTGATCATACAAACATCTACTGTTATGGTAAGCTTGCTTACACAACTGTAATTTTTATATTAATCAGTCAATCAAGTTTAATTAATATGCTTAAATCTAAGCACAGCATAAATTAATATAAAGAAAACAGAGTGAATACAAAAGTAGCAGAAAAAAGCAATAAAGTAAAATGATACAAGAAAAAATATTTTAGTTAGAAACGGTATGCAGCGCATGCAGAAACAAAGAAAACTAAAACAGTATAACTTGTAGTACTAGTCATTAAAATACAGTACTGGATGCCAGAATGAAGACACTAAAATGTGAATGTTGAAATGTAAAAATATCACATTAAAGAACAAAATAGAGATATCATGTAACAGCTGCTTTAAAATGAAATCAATGTCAGAACTTTCAGGCTTGATATACTAGAGATACTGAGGAGTTTAAGTGCCCAGGACGAGATGGGACTGATCTAAATGCTGCACTCCAACTGCACAGGTCACTTACAAGTAAATAACATTCAAGTTAAAAACACACACAGGGAACCACAACAGGTTCCATACAAAAGCAAGCCTCAAGTCAACAAACAAATCTAGCTCACTTGACTAATCTAGTTTTATAATCTGACATATATTAAAACTGACTGGAGAACAATGATAACTAAGACACAGTAAACACTTTTTAAAAGTAGATCATATACATCATTTGTAGAAGGGAAATCAAGTCATAAACTCAGCCAATGCAAAGATGAATTAATATTCAAGCTGTAATGTCAAATGATAATAGGACTTTTGAGTTGTTAAATCAAGGTAAAAACCCAATTACAAAGCCAAAACTGTGGTAGTCAGCTAGATAAATATCAGGCAAACACTGACAGTAATGTTCATTAAGATAAACGTCAAAAATGATATACATCAAACATATCACTGTTTCATAAATGGATCCAGGCAGATAATTTAAATAATGATCAGACTATTGTAAGCACTGCCATATTATTACCTAAAGGTTTCACTACATTAAGCTCCATGACCAGTGGCAAAATGTAGCTGATATTCCAGACTTCACTGAAATGAGAAACCGATAAGGTGATTTCCATCATCATATAACCAAGCAACATCATAAATATTTAAAACTTAAAAAAATGACAAAACTAATAAAAAATACAAGATAAATAAAACAATAGACATTCAAGCTGGGTGCATAAGTGCAATAAAAAATTAACTGTAATCATCCTCACAGTGTTCGATATTCAATTTATATTTGCAGAACATCAGTATGTGTATTGCTGCTGTGAGGAGCGGTGGTAAAAAAGCCTACTGATCTTTTGGAATTGAAAACAGAATTACATATGATGAAAGTGGGAACCAGAACTGGGAGGTTTTTTTTATTGGCTCTTTAAATAAATAAATAAAGTAGGTCAGTTACTAACATCTCTTTTCCACAAGTGATCAGAATACTCAATAAAAAAGGTCAAGGGTTCCCCCAAGTGATCACAATACTGAATAGAAGAGGTCAAGGTTTTTCCCCCCAAGTGATCACAATACTCAGTAGAAAAGGTCAAGGCTTTCTCCCCAAGTAATCAGAATAAATAAAACAAATCCAACTCCTATGGCAGTCTTGAAATTAGAATAATACTGCTTTAATGAAAAACAGCTACTACTTGGAGGACCCTCACACCTTTGTGTCCCACTACAAATTGAACAACTAAGTGCTTCATCGAGGTGTGTTTTTTCTTAAACAAGATACAACTTATGACTTCCTTTACTTTAGCAAGAAGTCAGCATTTCAAGAATGCAAAAATTCATATTCATTTTTATCATGATGGTTTTGATACCCTCTTGCAGATTACTGTATGTTATAGTGTACATAGTGTATGTTACTGACATTCTTACTGCTTGCCATAAACCTTATGACAGCCATATTCAATTGTCTTTGACCTGCGTAATACCACACCTTTTAACTTCAATATGAACATTTTCTGCCCTACTGAGTTCTTTCCTTCACTTCCATTTATTTGAATTTCTAATCACTAATCATAAAATTTGTTATTTATTTTATAATTAATAAGGACATAGGGAACTTCAAAACACTGGACTTGTCTCAGCTTAGATTTGTCAAGAGTAAGTCATGTTTACTCAAACTGGTGGACTTTTTTGAAAAGGCCAGGCCAAGCAATGGATAAAGGTAAAATGGTACACACTTCGTACCTCCAACTGACCAAAGCTTTTGAAACAATCTCCACTTAGGCAGAGCAGAAAAGCTAAATAAACTGGGAATAAACCCTGTGTTACCCATTGAATTACCCACTGGCTGATATATAGGATGCAGGAAATCAAAATGGGAGCGTTATCTCCAGAAAGTGGGCTTGCCCCTTTTCAGGGGAGGCCTGGAGAGAAAAGTTGCCATAACAAAATAGGCAACTTTATACAAAAGAGAAAAATGTAAAGGTTAAAGTACAATATGGACATAAGATACAGTAACTGAAAGACAGTTACAGAAGAAACAAATCTGTAATCAGTAATATATAGAGTCCATTACACCTAAAAGATGCATATCATCACATTTCCATAGCCTAAGACTTCAGGAAATTTTTCAGATTTTCTTTCTCTGAGCCACACTTTCTCTGCATTACCCTTGGAATATTTTCTGACCCAAGGGTGTTAGGAAAGCACTCACACTTCTCCTTTTTTCACAGCTTACTTATCTTTGCAGAGTCTTCTCCCAGATGTCAAGTCTTTTGCATGGTTTTCATGTCTTCTGACTGATATGGGATACTAGATAAACTTTCATAAATCATCCTTGATCCCATCATACAGGATTATTTTTTCTAGACTGTTTTATAGAAACTGCAGCAAGAGTCTAGAGGCAGCTGCATGGTCATTTGTATATACCTTTACAAGATATTACAAACTGGATTCCTTTTCTAGATCCAGGACTGGTTTTGCTAGGACCATTCTGCAGGGGTTTCTGGATTCATATTCTTCCTCCTCTCAGGTTGGATAGGCTTTGGTAATCAACTGATATAGCCTAATGGCTACTGCAGCAGTGAGAATGATGTATATAGTACAGTTGGGTGAGTTGTTCTTACCAATAACAGTAGATGTTCAAATTCCTCTCTGCTGCAGTAGCCAAACCCACTCTCCACCCACTACTGTTGTACATAGTTTTTATTGGAAAATAAGTGGTTATTTCATGTTTGTTTACTTCAAAATGGATATGCTACTTCTTAACTTTTAGGCAAGAAAGTCCAGAATATTTTCCACTGTGACTGCTAATTTTCCCTCCGTAGGGATGACCTATCAGTAGTCAGGGAGGAAGTCAGAGCTTTTAGAAGCTGGCTGGTTCTGTGTCTGCAAGACACAACACATATAGCCTAAAGGCTACTGCAGCAGTGAGGAATTAGAACACCTACTGTTATGGGTAAGTGCAACTTACACAACTGTACTTTGTTATGATGGGACAAAAAATGGACAACCCATGTCAAAACAGATTATTTCCAGATGGTTGTCCTCAGGTATTGTCTGTTGTTATTCTGAACATGCTAACTCAGTTCCTAGCAATACACAGGCTCACTCTGTTGGAGCTTTGGCTTTTTCAATAACATAGTGGAAAGGGGTGGAATCAGGAAGTGCTCTAGAGGTGACTATATGATCCTCTGTGCATACCTTTGCAAGGAATTACAAACTGGATTTGTTTTCTAAATCCAGGTCAGGGGTTCTAGAACTATTCCCCATTGACCCTTGCATCGATATTTTCTCCCTCCTCCCAAGTTGGATAGGCTTTGGTAATCAACCCATATAGTGTGAAGGTTACTGCTGTAGTGGGAAAAATGAATATAATACTGTTGTGTAAGTTGCACTTAACCCATAACAGTAGATGATTGAATTCCTCATCCACCCATAATTCCCCTACTTCTAGAGATTAGTCCAGATAAAATCACTTTATCCTTTCTCCCTGTCTCTGATACCCTCCCCGTGGGAGGAATAATTACAACTTTTTGAAGTTTCAAGTAGTTTTACTAAGAATGAGGTTCCACAGGCTCCTGAGCTGTTAAACCCTGATGGGTCTTTCAGCAATATTTAAATAAGGGACTGACCTCCAAGCTTTGGGATTGGCTCCTTGTTCTTCCATCTCCCAAATTTTCTTCCAATCAGCTCCCCTGGACCCTCCCACCATTGTTTGTAACTGCTTTTACATGACTGACGTGTTAAATGCAATGTATTAGAACAAGAACACTCATTCATCTACCTGCTTAACTGAATAAGCTACTTGAAACTTCACCAAGGCATCTTTATTCCTCCCGCAGAGAGGTATCAGAGAAAGAGTCTCCTAGCTCTGATAGCTTAAATGATTTTACCTGGACTAATCCTTTGTACTTTGTTTCTTGTTAATCCTGTGACAGGTGGGATACCAGACATGAAATGTGCCTTCTGGATTATCTGTCTTTTCTAAGTCTTTATATAGTCCATTGTTAGAATATAAAGTTCTTTATTATTTTATGTTTTAGTGTTTCAGGATTTGTGCGCTCCTTCTTTACTTTTGGGCAAGCATGTCCTTTAGAAAGCTTCACTTTCACTGCTGATTTCCCTCCACAGGGCTGAGCAATCACCAGAGTGAAGGTGTGGGGAGGAGTAAGTTTTTAGAAGCTGGCCAGTTGTGTCCTGGGTAGGATGTAACCCATACAGCATGAAGGCTGCTGCAGCAGTGAGGAATATAAGCATCTACTTTTATGGGTATGTGCAAATTACACAGCCTACTTTCAGCTTCATTAGTAATGTAATCGTTAATGTTAAAACCACAACAAAGTGTTACATAGTATTAGCTGATCCAAGATGCTCCACCTAATAAACATGGCTTTGATATAAGAAATAGTAATTAACCCCACCCCCACAGACAGAGAATGATATTCTTCTGACTGTGTTTTTGGCTCCACCCACTGCAGCGCCCGTAAGTGTCACAGTACACTATTGTATCATTAAGTTGTCACAATACTGCTCTACATCATTTACATAATTAAATTGTTACAATGCACTGTTACATCATTACGATGTCATAATAGACATTCTCGCCTATAAAAGTTCTGGAGTTGAAGTTCTAAGCACTTAGATTTACAAGATTCCTTGCGTTTTGAAAGCATTGAAAGGTAAGCTTTTCTGTTGTTATTTTAAAGGGGTTTCTACTATATTTTTGAGTAAGGTGAATTTTGTGACAGCTCACTGTAGTGAATGCTCATCATTGTAGGAAATCCCTGATAGGCTTTGCCAGCTAGTGTGTGTGTGTGTGTCTGTGTGTGTGTGTGTGTGTGTGTGTGTGTGTGTGTGTGTGTGTGTGTGTGTGTGTGTGTGTGTGTGTGTGTGTGTGTGTGTGTGTGTGTGTGTGTGTGTGTGTGTGTGCGTGTGTAGCTGAGGCTGGGGGCACGTGGAAATTACTGTTCTGATGTATTAACAGATGTGATGTACTAGTAAATCAGGACAGTACTGTGTAAGCATTATCGTTTTATGAGGAAGTGCATTACTTTAGTGTTCTAGGTTTACAGGAACATAAAGAAAATGTGACTTAAGTGGTTGCTAAAAAGATTTAGAAAATATATGAAAACACAGCTTCACTGTTTCACAGTGGCATATTTTTTAGGGCTGATAGTGTTTGTGACAGTTTTGTTAATAGCATGACAGATTTTGATTGCAACAAGTTTCATTTTTATTGACTTTTTAATGCAACCCTACTTCCAGCGTAGCATCCCTTGCCAGTGTCTCTGGCTTGCATTTCACTGTCTGCTGCTTAGCCTCTAGCACAGTACATTTTCCCATTTCCCCTGCTTTGACTCTCCTACAAAGAACTGCACTGCACTGTAGAAACTGGCAGTCATTCATAAGGAACATTTCCTGATCCAGCCACAGGGAGCAGTTTGGTGTCTGATTTTTTTGCACCACTGGACCTTATTGTACACATAATTGTGTTGAGAGAAACACAGTAACAGTAGATGTATGAATAATAGTACTCTTGCTATAGGATGGCATTCCCATCATTTAATATTGTGTAAATATAGAGCCTGATAGGTACCTAGCTGCTGAAAATACGTCAGGCTCACCTTCTTCATATTTCCTGTAACAACAATCTCATTATTTATACATCTGCAAAAGCATGGATTACTTCACAGAGCAGTATTTATGGACCAATAACTTGCCTTCCGATGACATATAAACTATACACAGGAATTGATGCTGACAGAGTTTATAGTCATTTAGAAGAAAACTCAATTATGGCAGTAGAACAAAAGGGCAATAAAAGAAAGTCATGTGGAACAAAGGATCATTTGTTGTTAAACAAAGTCATAATGGAGAACTGTAAAAAGGGGAAGAATTTAAGTATAGCATGGATTGACTATAAAAAAGCATTTGATAGTATCCCACATTCATGGATAAAAAAGTGCTTAAAATGTGTAAGATTCACCCTACACTGATCAGCTACATTACAGTGACCATGAAACAGTGGCAAACCACTTTGCAATTAAGCCATGATAAAGAACAGATTATTATCCCAGGGATAAAAATTCAAACGGGGATATTCCAGGGTGACTCTCTGTCACCACTGCTATTCTGCCTTGCCATTAACCCATTAAGTTGTTTACTTAACAGCTTAGGCCATGGTTACAATTTAGCTCCTAGAAAACAACAAAGTCCAAAGACTTCTCATCTTCTCTTTGTCGATGATTTAAAACTGTATAGCTCATCAGATGAGGAACTGAAAGCTCAGCTGCAGGTTGTCAAAACTTTTTCAGATGATATAAGAATGTCCTTTGGTCTTAATAAGTGTGCAAAAGCAACCTTTAAAGCAGGAAAACTGCAGTAGCAGAAAAACATCAGTTTGGGACAAGAATGTGATATAAAAGAACTTGAGCAAGAGGGAGTGTATAAATTTTTGGGAATTGATGAAGGATCAACAATAAAACATGAACGAATGCAAATACAATTTAGTAAGGAATACTTTAGAAGACTTAAATTAATTCTGAAAACAGCATTGACATCTAGGAACAAAATCCAAGCTATAAACCAATTTGCTCTTCCTGTCCTAACTTACAGTTTTGGAGTGATTGACTGGCCCCAAAACGTGTTAGATAAATTAGATAGGAAAACAAGAAGGATGCTTCATGCTCCACAAATGCTTTATAAAAAACAATGTATAACAAGATTATATATTCCCCGTTCCAAAGGAGAAATGGGCCTCCTTGAAATTGATTACATGTATAAATCTGCAATTGTGGGACTCCACACATACAGTGGATATAAAAAGTTTACACACCCCTATTAAAATGCCAGTTGTTTTGTGATATAAAAAATGAGACCACAATAAATCATTTCAAAACTGTTTCCACCTTTAATGTGACCTATAACCTTTACAATTCAATTGAAAATCAAACAAATCTGTTAGGCAAAAATATATAAAAAATAAAAAACATACAATACGCTGGTTGCATAAGTGTGCACCCTTAAACTAATACTTTGTTCTGTGTAGTGGGTTACGTACACACTGGTTTACAAAGTCCATTGAACATGTAGGAGAAACAGACAAATGTAGGCTTTGTAAAACTGCATTGGAAACAGTCACACACCTTGTTGCTGGTTGTGACATACTAATGGCAAAAGGACTGTATACTGAAAGGCATAATAGTGTAGCAAGACTGCTGCAATGGGGATTGTGCAAACATTACAGTACTGAAGTGGCTGAAAAACACTGGAAACACGAGCCACAAAGCATCACAGAAAATGATAAAGTTTATATCACATGGGATCACCCATTACCAATAGTTCAAAAGATAGATGCTAGAAAAATGGATATAGTGGTCCAAGAAAAGAGAGCAATGTGGAAGAAAGATACCCAGACAGTTACAATAGTAGTAGGAGCAATGGGTCTTATAAAAAAGAATCTATTACCAATCCATGTAACTCCGTACAAATTTCAGAAGGAGTCATTAATGGGCACATGCGGGTGCTGCGAAGAGAACGTTTGGCTGACATCAAAGATTGAAACAATATTAATTTCATAAACTTTAATCATACTTTGACTTAGGAATGTGCTCTATTCCCGTCATGGTATTAGAAACCCAAAAGATCTGGAGAAATTAAAAAAAAAGCAGTATTTCATTTCTAAAAATGGATATTCACAGGTACTGACCACAGCATATTACTGTTGCACACGGTAATGTCCAATTAAAATCCTTATGTCTGCCTCTGCATATGAGTAATAATGAAACCTAATGTAGTGGTCACTGTCTACCTTAATCCTTGTAGACGGAGAACTTTCACTGCATGTTGAGGATTTCATTATTTCCTATATCAACCACTCTCTGACCACCAGGACTGTTTGAAGCCATGGTATTGTGGCATCTGGGAAAGGCTAGTGGCAGCATGGCCACCAAATGAAAAAGATGAGCGTCACTCCTGCAACAGAAAACTTCCCAACTTATGTATCATTTGCTGGTAACAAGTTGAGCCTCAGTACATGTGTTATGAGAATATGTGTACTCAAATTGACATTTATGTATTGTTGCTGTAGAAGTGTGGCAGAAGCTTGGATGTATCAAGGCGAGCTACTGGAACCTTTCTTACACTACTCATATATCAATGCACAAGGGCATTATTGAAGTCTGTGCAGAAATAATGGTAAAAAATAATAAAACACCAATTTAATGGTCCATTTCCTTAGTTATTCTAACCAGACTGTCAGACTTACTAACATTACATTTACCCTGGCATTTGCCAAAACAGACATATATAATTTAATGAAATACAGTAGGCACCACTGACAACAGTTTTCATTTATTAGCAGTGCTATAATTTAGCTAAAGCACCATAAATAAGAAAGTATTTAAAACAAAGTAAAAATAAATATGTTCTTACACTACTTTCAGATTTTTTCTTACCTCATAAAATATAGTAGCTTTAATCATGTATTTGTCACAGTTTTATTTAGAACTGAATTAAAATTATAGATACACATAAAATGGAGCAAGTAAGAGGTGAAATATTAATGCAAGTATCTCTTTGAACAGTGAAAATGACTCCTGCTAATGAAGCAAACTACGCTGATTATGCATCTGAGAAAAATGAAGGGCCTGAAATCGAGGCATCGTCTGAAGAGACACCAGTTGAAAAGGTAGCCAGTCTTATTTTTGGGGCACTATCTGAAGAAAACAAAAAGCCTAAAACAGAGGACAGCACATCAGCTGAAGTGCCAGCGAGGCGCTTCTCCAATCCACAGTCTGACTCTTACAAAGAATCATGCAGTAGTGAGGCTAGCGATGACCTAATGGTTGGCGTACTTGATCGGGCTTGCAGGACTAGCGGATCTACAGATGAAGAAAAGAAGAGCAGTCCTCATTCACATCGCAGAGTCGCTACTGTTTCTCCTGCAGAATTTTTTACTCTTCCACATTCTACAGGACCTTTTCAGGTGCCACGCATCAGTACTGGTGTAATTAATGAACCTCTTTTGGTTCCTCCATATGGTGTGGTATATGATCCATTTAAATCCACAGCCCCTACCGAAGGTAAGAACAGAAAAGATCGTCTATCTGAAACTAGGTCAGCTGATGACAATATGCCATATGAATCAGTTGTGGGGCCTGCAGATGCAGATAAAGTACCTGAAGGTAACCGGAGAAGAAAGGGCAGCTTTAATTTTAAAAAGGTTAGATCAGCTTTCTCCTGCGCTTATTCTCACATGAAGGCATTTAAAAAGAGAATTAAGAAAAGATGTAAGTGTTTATTCTCCTGCACATCTGCCACAACAGAGGTACCGCTAGAGTCTTTAAACAACTATACAGTACATACAGCAGTGATTGCTGACGAGGAATGCTCTCCTTCTACTCCCATTACACCGGATACTCGTCAAAAGAGGAAGAGGAAGAAGGTGCAGCAATCGAAGAAAAGCCCAAACATGGCACCTGTAAGGTGGAATCGCAACAGCATGAAAGATATTCAGTGAATTTGTCAGAGAGAGGTAAGAGGTATTTTTGCTTTATCTGCTGTTAAGTAGTGAAGTGTCAGAAGCAGCAAAATGCAACAAAGAAAGCTTCTGCTGTGGTAAGTGCCTGAACATGGCCTGCCACATGAATCCAAGTAAAGTTTTAGTAAACATCAGAGCCCTTCAGAAGCCTTGTCATTCGTAGTGTCTTTTCAGTTTAGAGCAGAGTCATGACAGATAGCTGACGTGCGTGTTAAAACTTTAGGAAAAGAGAGTAATGAATTTATAATAATTTTTTAAACGTAAGTAATTAGAAGCATATCCATTTGTTAGCCTGATATCATTAGTTAAAACTTATAAAACATCATAGAAAGAAGCAAATTAAATCTTCCTATCTTAAAAGTAAATATGTATGCACTGTAGAGCCTATACCAGGTACTGAACAAGGTGAGTCACCAAATCACTCTGTGTGTGTCTTTTTCTAACAAAATTCAGCTATCAACACTCTGCAACACTATTACAAGATATCTATAAAACAGCAACAGCAAACATTTCCCTTTTGCGAGTTATTCTAATGAGAATGTCACAGTTATCAACATCTTTCCTCCTTCTGCTACCACATTCACTGATACACCCATTTCATGGGACTGAATTTCTTTACATATATTGATCTATGGCTGTATAGCCTGGCTTGCACAGAAAAGGGGTGGCTTCAGGAGTAAACTAAGGATTCCGAACACAAGTGACAATGGGTTTCATTTTCAAGTTTGCTGTCATTTTGTCAAAGCACCATAAGTATGAAAGTACCTTAAATAACAGACAAGGTAAATTTGTTGTAATTGTATAGTACCAGTCTCAG